>NC_090932.1:1635686142-1635823642 GCF_040938575.1 Ambystoma mexicanum
TATTTTGTGGTGGTTGTGGCCAGTGTAGGTATAAGAGCAGCCTTTGCTGTGGTGTCTGTGGACATGGCGGTAGTCACCAGACACCACAATGACCCTCCCGGTACTTTGAGGATGCCAGACATGGAAAGGCAAATGTGGTGACTGCGGGCAGTCGTGGATGTCTGCTGAAATCGGGGGATCAGACAATCAGGTGCTCTGGTTGTGGTGTACAGGAAGGGAGGGTAGAGGGTGTTTTCTTTATTGTGAGCAGTGAAGATGTCTGTGGCTATTTCTATGAAGAAGCAGAATTTGCGGATGGTGGGAGATTATTGGATGCATTCATTGAAGGGTTACACTGAATCTTGTGGCATCTCTGGTACTGTTGGATTGGAAGAAGTGGAGGTTTTGTGGTATGCAATTTATGGGTTAAACTGGGCGACCTCATTACCATTCTGTGAGAGTATGGCTCACTTTAAACATCCAGATATTATTGTTGTGCTTTGTGGAGGCAACTGTTTGGGCTATATAACTCCAGTATGTTTGCAGCTTGCCATCCAGGATATGTTGAGAAGCCTAATGAAACTGTTTCCAGCTGCGAAGATTATTTTTTCTCAAATCAATCCAAGGCAAATATGGAGATGTCCAAATTTATTTTGTCCACAAATGTAATAAGCTAGGCACCAATAAAGGAGTATGTGCTTTTTTATATGGTTTGGGGGTGGTAACCTTTGAGAATGAAAATATTAAGTTGTAAATACTTTTCAGAGCGATCGAGTGCATTTCACTGATGTTGGCAATCAGATTTTTCTTTGGAATGTTTAAAATGCTTTGAAAATGTTCACGTCAGCAAGTTAAAAGGGAAGACGTGGAGTGTATACTGAAGCATTTCTTAGTAGGTCTAGGACATAAAAAAGAGGAAAACAAAATGAATTGGAAACCCCTAAAAATCTAATAAAAAGGCTCTTTTAACAGCCACTGTTGTAGAATAAATGATTAATATTGAGTTGAAACCTTACCACCCCCTTCAATTGACAATGCTGTCCATGGACACAGCGGTAGTCCGCGGACACCACATGTGCCATCCGGGTCTTTTAAGGATGCCAGGTATGGAAAGGGGACTGGTTTGGTGGGTGTGGTGTACAGGCAGACTGGGCAGCAAGAGCTATCTTTGTTGTGTGCAGTGAAGAGGGCTATAGCTTTGAGGAAGCAGAGTGTCTGGTTGGTGGGCTATTCTTGGGTCAATTGGTCTACGGTGTACTGTGAGCAGTGTGGTGGGGCAGTGGATTACTTGGGAATCCTGGATTTCAAGAATTTGAAGTTTCAGGGTTTGGAGTTCGAGGTATGAAGTGGGGGGAATTGGACCTGTTTTGTGAAGGTATGCTAACTTTGAAGTATCCAGACATCATTGTAATTCACTTTGGTGGCAACAGTTTGGGCTATGTCACCGGAATTTCATTACATTTTCAAAGTTGATGGAACTGTTCCTACAGACTCTGGTATGGCCTGCGAGGCAGCCAGCGAAATATCTGTCCCACAGGAGTAGCCTGCATGGTGGCAGGAGTGGTTGAGGAAGATGGGGTAGAGGACGTTAACTGCTTCTGCATGAGAAAAGAACAGAGGTTGTCCGTGGCTAAGTATGACTCTGCACTCAATGCAATTCACCTGGGAAGCCTAGCCTTCGGTACTCCCCCAGCAGTGGTAAAAATCCACCACAACCATGACTCTCTCCTAGTGCTGGAGGGAGGCACTTCATCTACCTCCTCTTCCTGTTCCTCATCATCCTCTTCCACATCACTGTGTCTTTTGCCCTGTTCACTTGGTGGTTGTGGTGGTGTTGGCCTCTGGGAAGGAGGGATGGCCATGAAAGATGTAATTGTTAAACTTCTGGAAGTCTCTTGGAAGTCACTCTCTGGGAAGATGCTCTCTCCTGGTGTGCCAGATAATTATGACTAAAAGTACTAGGTGGACCCTTTTTATAGGAATCATCTGTGGACTGCGCAACTGCCCATGGACTAATGAGCTGAAAATTGTCAGATTAAGTAAGAATGGGTCTAGGAGCTCTGCAAGCTCTCAACTTGAAACGTTGCAGATTGACCAAAAATGCAGTTTCAAAATGTCTGCGGTGATGGACACCATCTGCGGACACGCCATCATGCCGCTCGGGTGTGGCCACATGATGATGTGCGGGGATGTGTGCAGTTGTGGCAGCGGGTGTTTCAGGAACCTGTTGTGCGGCAGACGGTGGCTGTCTGCACATGAATGTCCGCAAACAGGCATGCTGTCCATGGACTAATTTAAAGTGCGCCATGTGAGACAAGACATATGTATACACTGCGCAATGTCTGGTGACATCCTATTTCATAAACAGACCCTAAATAGTCATACAGTCTGTGACAAATTAATTGGGGTTTAAACAAAAAAAGGAATGTATCACAGAAACATATTGAATAGATTTATAGCATAAAAAAATGTATGTATTTATAAAAGTGATGGGGTATTAGAATGAGAAACATAAATGGGTGGATGTATATATAATGAATGGTACAAATATTATTGTTTAAGTTGCTCAACTTATAGGAAGAGTATTTTTTGGGCATCTTATAACTTTGGCGCTGTTCGACGATTGTTCACCAAACTTTGTAGAGAGGCCGACAGTGATGGATTTGTCAAAACTTGAGGTGCATTATAATTTTGGAAGAGGTGGCCATATTGGATGTGCGGATCATGGCCTTTGTCCACGGACAGTGCAGTGAGGAAAATAAGTCTGGAAAATATATTTGGGGTTATTTTGTGGATGAATGAGGGCCTGCAAAGGGTGGGGGAGAGGAAACAAAATTGATATAGACCTCTTTTTATAGGTGAAAGAAAGTTGTGTAGGTGCTGGCGTGTGTGCAGTGAATTTAACTGTTCGTGGACATTTTTTGGAATGCGGTGGTGTGGGTGAGGTGTGGGTGAGTCTTGTTATTTTAGGATGTATTGTACATACTTGTTATATGATTTAATTCTATTGTGGTGGTCACTGCATTATAGTAATATGTGTATTGTTAATATAGGTACTATAAGGGGAGTAGACCATATTTGTAATATGGTGGAATGATATAACTGAAGTGTATATGGTATTTATGATTGTAGTAAAATTGAGGATAGTGATCATTGATCTCTCTTTCGCTTTTGACATGGTCAACCATTCTATCCTTATCATCAATGACATTTGTGAGGTAATCTTTGATTGCATGGGTGTTAGTCTTAGCAGTGCACGGTGGTGGTGCGAGTTATGGTTGCTTAGCTTACTATAACTGGCATATTTCTGGGGGTTTTCAGTTTTACTTGTAACCATAACATCCCTTTAACAATGTTTTTTCACTGAATTGCATAGGTTTTTATAAGTGCAACTAAACCATAATGTCCCTTTAACAATGTTATTATACTGGATACCATATAAGTATTAGTAATATCACTGGATGCCCCTTATCTAGTGAGCACGCCTTGGACCACCTCTAAATACGTATAATACAGATTATCGCAGAATAACAGCAGCCGGTTGGCCTTTGCAACATTGTATAGCATTTTGCTACATAGACCTTCTGATTGGTTGGCATTCTCTCCCAACCTTGGACTTTCGGCTCTTAGCAGCACGTAAACAAAACGTAACGCAGGTGCAGAGAGCAACGTCAGATTACTACCCACTAGCCCAAGTAGTGCATCATCTCTCATTGGTCAGGCCCCAAGCCAAGGCTTCGTCTTTAGATTTGACCTTTCAGCCTGTTCTCTGTTCTGGGATGTTCAAGGGAGTTATGTTATGTTATTTTGCATTCATATAGCGCCTTATGTACCATTGGTATGATCTCAAGGCGCTGGTAGGTTGAACGCCCCCAGGAACCGAAGTTGAAGTCAGTAGAGAGAGAGAGTTATACGGTGCGTGTGAGCACCGGATATGGGTACAGCAGGTGTGGCATTCATGTGATAGCTGCTTATTAGCGGTAGGTGTGGTGGTTGGGAGATCAGGAGTATGTGTTTGTTCTGGCAGGTTATTATCCAGACCGATTCTGGCTGCGTTAGGCCTGAGGAGAACGCCTAGGCTGGAGGGTGTGTAACCAGCTGTGTTTAGTTAGGATGATGGGGAGTATGTGGCAAGTGATGGCATGAGAACAGCCATACCGAATGGTGTCATAGTACCGCTGTGTTCTAGTTAAGTGGTGGTGTAAGGAAGAGAGTAAGCATGGTGTAGGTACACCATTATCTTTGTCTGGAGCTTAATGAATATCCCTTGTTTTCGACTTCTGAATCATGTGTGAGGAGACAACAATTTTGTCCATTTCGTCCTTCTATTTACTGCTATTTGATTTAATTGGGCTTCGTGTCATTACTCTTCCTGGTCTCTGGAGACTTGCTCACTCCACCTTGCATAGGCTTTTTGCATCCTTGATTGTCCAATACTTGGCGCTTTCAGATTATTTCTTATTTGCTTAATCTAATAGAAATATGTCTTACATACATTGCTTATCCTCTTGACTCCCTGTGTGCTCGGCAATTATTCCTTGATGTAGCCTCCTTGATCCTAATCCAATATGCTCCTCTGTGTTCCTCACACTAAGCTGTTTTTCCAGCGCCTTCTGACTCTGCAGCCATGGTCTGTCTCTGAGGTAGCTTGATTGGTTTCAACACAAGTCTGGCATCATTCTTTTCTAATGGCCGTCTTAGCCACGTTATGTTTTCTTCTGCAGCAAGCTTCTATATGTCTCAGCTACCTTGCGTTTCTGTGTATAAACATTCACTTCATCTATCCTCACTTATTTCTTTAGAGCATATGATTCTTAGTCTTCGATTACATGTTTCTCTTATTACTTCAGTTTCATCTTTATTCTTTAAGTACAATGTCAGTGCATCTTTGTATCTTTCCCTCATGACATCACTCTAGCTCGTGCACCTGGGTACCCTCTGACCTTTGGGCCCAGGTACCCACTCACACTGCCACCCGCCCCCCCCTGCCTCCTGGCAATCCCTAGCACTGGGGTCTGTATCTGTAACCTACAGACCCCCTCCCCTTTTTCTGAATTTATCAGACACACCCTGTCTGCTGCCTTAAATCTAGCACTTGCCACTTGCTGGCTGCACTACCACTGTTTGTTGTCTTTTATTTATTTAGTTCATTCCTTTACTCTGCACTCTCCGCTTCTCCCCCATCCCATGCACTTTCCCCTTTCCCTCTCCCCTGCACTTGCGCGTTCTCAATGTCACTGGGCCTTGTTTCTCCCTTGTTCCCCTCCCTTGCCTCGTCACACTCTGATACACTTGTGTATGAGCGCGATACAAATAAAATATCAATATCAATACCTTTGCCCGATTTCACTTATAGCTCTTCGATGTCCGATGGTGCGTGCAGACATCCTTCCATCCTTTCATTGCAGGAGCACATTTGATACGGTTGTCTGAGTGCATATCGTCTCTCATACACCCAATGTGGTATTGGGACATTACCTGGTGTCCTACACAGGGGTCTTCACCTGCTGTTCCAATATGATGGTGAGGGGGCGGAAGCTAGGGATGACGTGTCCACTTGGTCCTCTACACACCCTACCACATGAATGCCTCTGTCATCTGTTTTGCTTCCTGTGAGGGTCATTTGTGTTTAAAATGGTTCCCTATATGTTCAATAAATGCAGTGCAATTGAGCGATATGCAGTGGCACAGTAAGTGACATTTGGTGTCATAGTAAGTGATTTACGACGCAGGCTCTCCTGCTTTACGATATCCAAGCCTTCACCAAACTCACTGCTAATGATATTGAATCATGGATTGCGGCCTTCTCTGCATCACATGCCACTACTACTTCTAGCACGATGATCCAAGATGGAAGAAAGACCATACCCTTTGACATAACCATCCGCGATGCCAAACGAGCACTAAGGGCTTCCATGCGAAAAGTAAAAACTACCACAGCTACACTTGTATCCTGTGTAGCCCAGTGTAGAACTTTGAAGAACAAATATCGTGCCTGGATCAAGACCAAGAGAAGAGCAGAGAAATTAAATCGTTGGCAACAAATGGTGCAAGTAGTGTTCTCCAAAAATACAAGAAACATTTGGGGTGTATTAAACGAAATGAGGGGCCCTACCCAGCATTCCATGGTTAATCCGATAGGTGCCCAGCAATGGACCGAATTCCTGTCCTCACGCAATGCAGCAACAACTTCAGTCCAACACGGCAGCTGTGTATTGGCCCCCCCCGAGAAACCTTTCTTAGTGACCAACGATAAACTCCTTATTAAAATCAAATTATTAAAATCTTCTAGAGCGCCTGGACCAAATGGCCTTGCCGATGCTGTATTGAAAAGCAATCCCAATTTTTGGGCCAGCCTGATCAAGATCCAATTTGACCATATACTGGAAACTGGCAATATACCATCCTCATGGCAAACTTCCATACTGATTCCAGTATTTAAGAGAGGAAACAGACTTGAACCGGCAAACTACAGACTACTGTCCATGCTCGATTGTACAGGAAAGCTTTTTGCATCGATGCTTCTTGACAAACTGCAGACGTGGGCAGATAGAGCTGGTATATTCAACCAATTCCAAAGTGGTTTCAGAAAAGGCTATACAACCTCCATGAACCTGATGATCCTTGATCTCCTGAGGACTGGAGCTAACACCAGTGGGAAACCTCCCTTATACGCCCTCTTTATAGACTTTCGTTCGGCTTTCGACACAGTTCCTCGAGATAAACTCTGGTCGAAACTGAAACTACTGGGTTGTCCCGAAGAACTCTACTATCTGAGAGCCTTACATCGAAATACCACGGCTAAACTTAAGCTAGATGCACAAGGCCCTCTGACCGCTCCAGTTCCACAAAACTGTGGGGTGAAACAAGGCTGTGTCACTGCTCCTTTCCTGTATAACGTGTTCACATACAATCTTCCTCCAGCGATATCTGCAGTACATAATTGCCCTCCTCGGATCGGATCTGAGCACTGTCCTGTGCTCGCTTATGCAGACGATCTGATCATTATGGACCATACATTCAGCGGCCTCTCTAGATCGGCTAATGCGCTCTGGGAATACGCACTTAAAAATGGTTTGGTTATTAACAAAGAAAAAACCCAATTAATGGTATTCTCGGCAAAAAAAATCGCCAGACCCAAGCTAGTCATCCAGGGGACTGAGATAAAATACACCCCCTCATATAAATATCTGGGTGTGGAGGTAGATGTCACAGGAGAATATACTAAGTGTATACAAGCTCGAATCACCAAAGCTGCACAATTAACTGCATTAATCCATCGTTTTGCAACAATAAATTGTGGCTATACTATGTGGGGCGTGCGTCAGCTCTATCTGCAGATTTTGGTCCCTATGGTCACATATGGATTGGAGGCACTACTATACACCAACTTAAGTTGGCTCCAAGTCATTGAGGGTAAATTTTGGAGGCGGATACTGGGTCTCCCCCAATGCATCCCTATGGCGATACTGAGACTGGAACTGGGGCTAACCTCCCTTAAAGCTACCGTACTTAAAAGAAGAGCTGAGATCTATTCTAAGATGACTAATCAACCATCGAACCTCTTACTAAGATCACTGCAACAAGAAATCTCTAGGGAGGCGACTCACTATCAGCTGAAAACCCGTATGGAAAACCTGTATAAGGAGATTGGCTGGATTCCAGCATTAAGGGCTGTAAGTGACACATCGAAGAAGGCTCTTTCCAAACGAATAGATCTATGGGACTGGCTCGAGAACTATGACCATCTGAGCAAACTTACGAAGTATCAATTTATATAATACAGACTTTACATCTATCTGAAACCACAGCTGTACTTCAATCTGTGTCCCTCTGGTAAATTAAGACGCTTCCTTCTTCTGCTGCGTCTCAACTGCTTACCGGTACTGGCAAATAAATGGATAGACAGTCATCTACCCTCGCAGGAAAGACACTGTCGAATCTGCAAGAACGCCTCCATTAATGAAACAGCTATACACCTCTTAACAGCGTGCCCGGCCATGCTTAAAACCTATGAACTATGCTATGGGGAAGTGGTCCATAATTTGGAGCACATAAAAGAACCATGGTTCTGGTATCACAGCCTGAACTCGACTTCCATAAAAATCCACATAGCTATATATAGCATATGGCTGAATATTGAGAAGTCTCTTGCTATTACCATCTAGCGTATCCAACACCTCTATCTTCTCACAGAACACTGGGTTAGCAGATTATGCCCTCCTTCCTATGATCTGAAGAGTTCATTATCATCCTTTAGGGCTTTTGGGCATGATACTGAACCTATGAAAACAAAATAATTTATCTGCGGACATTTTGATTTGGGGAAGGGAATGACTCAGATCCCAGAGGGAATAAACACATTAAATTGCATGTATGTGATCGTATAGGATTACCAAGGTCTCCTAATGCTTTTATTTTGTTCTGTTTTTTTCTTTTGGATAATCTACTACTTTGTGGAAATCACATATTAAGAACTGCAAGCTTTTAAGAGAGGTCTTTACCTTCCCAACCTAGTCTGATTCTTTTTGATTTTGCTTTTAAATTTCTTCCTAATTGTATTTTTTTTTATTGCTTGTTTAATATTTTCTTTTATCCTTCTCTCTCATTTTATTGTATATATGTGTAAAGTTTATATTTAAACTGTCTCACATTATTAAATAAGTTGAATTGAGTAAGTGATTTACAATGCAAGTCAGTGATTTACTATGCGACAGTAAGTGACATTCAGTGACATAGCTTAGAAAGTGATTTATAGTGCAATGAGTGATTTACTGTGCAACAGTAAATTACATTTAGTGGCCTAGTTTAGCAAGTGATTTATAGTGGGAGTGAGTGATTTACTGCGTCACAGTAAATGATATTCAGTGACCTAACTTAGCAAGTGATTTATAGTGCGAGTGAGTGATGTACTGTGCCACAGTAAATGGCATTCAGTCACCTAGCTTAGCAATTGATTTACAGTGTGGTGAGTGATTTAATGTGCCCCAGTAAATTACATTCAGTGACCTATCTTAGCAAGTGATTTATAGTGCAGTGAGTGATTTACTGTGCAACAGTAAAGGACATTCAGTGATATAGCTAAGCAAGTGATGTGTAGTGTGGGTTAGTAATTTACTGTGCCACAGTAAATGACATTCAGTGACATAGTTTAGCAAGTGATTTATAGTGCAATGAGTGATTGACTGCAACAATTAAATGCCATTCAGTGCCATAGTTTAGCAAGTGATTCATAGTGCTGGTGAGTGTTAGGAAAGATTTCCTCTAAGTGTAATTCTCCCCCCATTTATGGACCCCCCCAAACATTTTGCTTTTGTTTGGCTATGGTATCCTGACTTTTGCCAGTGGAGCACAACGTTTAGCTGCGCTTCCCTGGGCTTTTGCTCACTGGTTATGGGGAAACTGGCACGTCCATCAGACTGTCAATACTTGGAAAATCTTTTTCCCTTAGTCTTCGACTATGTTGCCATTTTTTGGTAACTTGTTAACATCGCACCATGTACCTTCCAGTACCGTGCATTGGGGTCCTTTTTGTTTTATGGCCCTAGACACCCTTGAAGGATTCTTGACACCCTCGAAGGATTTTTCAGTGACTGTACAAGTGTGCCTGGGACAAACTGGTGGCAGCAGTTACTTTTTATTAATGGTTTACTTCTCTTTACAGGATCACGTTGCGTTTACTGCGTTTGTTTCAAGACTGTGGCCAGGTCTGATAAGGGCCAAGCAACAAAGTCTTTTGTTCTGTCCCATGGCCATTTTGTCTCTTGCCTTCACCCAGGTCGAGCAACCCTGGTGTGCCTTATTTGGTTATGCAGCCTCCCATGAAAACCAATCTCTTTCGTGGCCTTCTGCATGCCATGTGTGTGTGCCCAAGAAGCGGCATCGGACTGTCTGGTCACAATCCAACACTACTGGTGCCAGGATGTCTGGAGTGCATGAATGACTGGGACCAACGTGGGCTGGGAATGGTCCATGACTGGGGTGCCTGCATAAGAGCAGATCTTTTGGCGCAAAGCTAATCTTGGATAAGAGAAGGGGCTCTGCATCCATTCCAGGTCATTCACCTGAGTTTTCTCTGAACTACAGAAGGAGTCAAGTATCCTGCACCAAGAAAAAGACTTGTGAAACCGCTGGAGACGCACTAGAAGGTCTTGGCACCTTTGCCCTCTGCTGTCCCATCGATCCCTCCCTATTTGCTCAATCGATCAAGAAGGCCTGCTGATCACACTCTTCCCTCCTGAGATTTAGTCTTGACCACCTGCCGAGCTAACTAGATTGGTCTGGCTTGTCCAGAAGGTTCCCCTGTTTCACTAAACCGAGGGTGGCCTCCTAAAGTTCTGCCCACCAGGTCAGAGTTTAGAAATCCATTTTAACAAGTTGGTGGCAGCGGTGCGATAAGATCAGAGGCTCCACACTTCTCAGGGCTGGACTCAAAAGTTAGGGAACAACTCAGAAGAATTGTCTAATGCTCTTAGTATGTCAACTCACTCTTCTCTTCACAGGTTCCTTTGTTGCATTAGGAAATGTATTGCATACATATTATCTATCATCGTATTTGTGTAGTAACTGTTTTTATATAACTGAAGTTTACTTGGGTCTATTGGTCCGGCCGACAATAAATGTATCGATGTTTTTCATATACACTTGTCTAAGAGTAATGTGTGGTTCATTACTCTGTGTGCTCATGATGGGCTTCCGATCACTCTCACCCCTCCTGAGACTTAGTTTTGACTGCCTGCCAAGCTACCTAGATTGGTCTGACTTATCCAGAAGGATCCCCTGTTTCATTAAACTGAGGGTGGCCTCCTAAACTTCTGCCCAGGTCAGAGTTTGGAAATCCATCTTAACAAATTGGTGGCAGCGGTGGGATAATATTGGGGGTAACCAGTGTTACGCACTGGTAAGTTACCCAGGTTATACTTACACAGGAGACACTGTCCTTAGGTTAAAGTTAAATGCAAGCCACCTGCCTTTAATTATCAAAATCTGAGACACTAAGAAAGATTTGTACTGAAGGGACCTGGTGGCCACTTGTACCACATCTGAAATGATCCAGAGGATCATAGTTTGGCAGGAAGTTAGGATTCAGGTTTTGCCCTCCTATAACAGCGCAGAGAGTAGTGGGGTAATCCCAAGTGCCAGCAATGTTGTAACGAGTGCTGTAATAGAAAGAGACAATGATGATGATGATGTGTCCCATACTTCGCTGTCCGGCTCTGAGGCTGAAGCCATGCTGGAATTCAAGAAGCGAGCTGCTGTTTAGGCAGAAGAACTTGAATTATGCATGTCTAAGCTATTCCTGGAGAGGGCAGAGAAGCAGAAGGACAGGGATCACCAATTGCTGCTTGCTAGACTGCAGAGCACCAATGGTTCCACTAGAGGGTCTGGAAATGGGACTGGCCCATCCACTCATCCAAGATTTCCAAATGATCTGCTTAGTGTATATGAAGACAAGAATGACATTATGGAATGGTTGACTGCATTTGAGAATTCATGTGAGGTACAAGACGTAGTGGATGCTGACATGTTTGCATTGTTGGTCAGTCGACTACCCCATTCTGGCTGCATTGCTATTATAGATATGTCAAAGGCTGACAGAAGAGACTTTACGAAATTAAAGAAAACTCTGGTCTTAACGTTTGGGAAGACTCCTCCCAATACTTGATAATATTCAGCGATTACAAAAAGAAAGAAGGTAATACTTGGGTTTCTTATGTTGCTGATTCCTTTAAAAACGTGACTGTTGGGTGGAAAGTTACAAGGTCACCACCTTTGAGGGTATGATGTATTTAGTCATGCATGAACATATTTTTGCGTCTTGTTCTTCTGAGCTTAAGCAGCACTTGGCTGACTCTAAGGAGATAGATCCTAAGACGTTAGCCATTGCAGCATATGTATGGATGTCACAGAGAGTGTCCCATAAGGACAAGCTTGCTTCTAGTAAGCAGGAGGAGGGTAAAAAGCACAAACCAAGATAAGGGGTTTGGGGGATCTGAAACATCTTCCTCTCAGAGCCAAGACAAGCTGGGCTAAGTCCCCTGAGAATAGTCAGAGTAGTGGGAGTAATCATCCCAAGCATAGCTCTGGTTACAATACGCCTCCCTATGTATACAGATCCAGTGGGTCTTGTGTGGCTTGTGGAGCAAGTGACCATGTGAAGGGGAACCCCAGATGTAAGGTCAAAACCTTGGGGGTCCAATCTGTGAATCTGGCCTTCACCTCCGATGAGGAGGATGAAAAATATCACAGGGGCATCCTTCTCTTCAGACTCCTTCCCCAGTGGGATAGAATCTGAGTTAGTCTTAGTTTCCCTGGGTTCATGGGAGCCAAGAGTTTCAGAGGCTTATGCTGCAATACCTGACAACACCAAACACTACTTTAAAGACAGTGTGCTGATCAATGGAGTAGACACTCCTGCCCTTAGGGATAGTGGAGGCAGAATAACTGTTGTGGATGGCATACTGGTCAACCAGGAGGGGCTTGCCAGAGCTCCCCTGATGCCCACCAAGTTAGCCAATGGCCCTCTCTCGGGTTCCTAGTAATGCCTGTAAATCTTACTATCAATGGTACAGTAGAGAGGATTCCTGTGATCATACAGAGGTAAAGTCCATGGAAATGTCCTGCTGGGAAATGACCCGAGATATTAAGGTCTTGTGGGGGATACAGCAGAGAGGCCCTGCACAAGGTCACAAACAAGAGCTGCCCTGGCCAGGTCCAAGGCTGAGCCAAAGCCAAAGGGGAAACCCAAGGCTAAGGGAGTCAGAAAACCAAAAAGGGGGAAAGAGAACATTCCCCCAAAATCACCTACCACTGAGGTGGATGCAGTTGGCCAAGCACCTGAACCTGATGAGGAGGAGGTGAAGCCTGAAATACTCAACCCACATGAATATCCTGAAATCCAAAGTTTATTAAAGGTGGTCCTGATAGGAAAGAGTTCAGTAGGGGCCAACGTGAGTGCCCATCTTTAGAAGGCGTAAGGAGACAGCCCTGGTCCCAGCTTGAGGGTGAACTTCCTGGGAAGCATAGGATTTATTGGGAAGGTGGGCTCCGGTACAGTGAGCCCACAAAGTGTACTGAATGTGTCCACAGGAGGTTGGTGGTCCACCTTCAAGTCAGACCCTTCCTCCTACAATTGGCACATGAAGTCCCCTTTGCTGGTCACCTTGGGATAAAGGGAAGGAAGCAAAGGTTATCCATGGATGTCTACTGGTCCCGGATAGGGGTCCAGGTAGAAGGCCATTGTAGCAGTTGTGCCACTTGCCAGATCTCTGGTAAAAGTGGGTCAATAATCCAGGCTCCATTGGTGCCACTCCCTGTTGTGGGAGTGTCCTTTGAGGGGGTACGGATTTGCATTGTTGGTCCCCTTGTCCCTCAAACATCATCTGGCAATAGGTTTATCATGGTGCTGGTAGACTATGCCACCAGATAACCTAAAGCCATCCCATTAAAGACCGTGACTGCCAAGTCAGTTGCTAAAACATTACTTCACATATTTACTAGGGTTGGCTTCCCTAAAACAAGTTGTGTCTGACAGAGGCAGCAACTTTAAGTCTTAGTATATGCACGCCATGTGGAAGGATTATGGGGTCACTTATAGGTTTTCATCAGTTTATCACCCACAAACAAATGGCTTAGTTGAGAGTTTGAATATAACTCTCAAGTGCATGATTGGGGCTCTGGAAGAACCCCAAAAGAGAAAATGGGATCTCCTGTTACCATGCTTTGCTTACAGAGAGGTGCCTCAAGAGGGAGTAGGCTTCAGCCCCTTTGAGATTCTTTTTGGTCACCCTGTCAGCGGACCACTGTCCATAGTCAATGAATGGTGGGAACTCCCCACTCCTCCTGTAACTATCAATGTAGTAGACTATGAGCTGGGAGTAATGAAGAGACTGGTCCTCCTGATGGCTCAGGCCAGTGACAAGCTGAAGGCTGGTCAGACATTGGTCAAACATCGGTATGACCAGAAAGCTTCACTTGTTCACTTTACTCCTGGCAAGGAAGGCCTGATCATGAACCCTATAAGGCATCAAGCCCTACAGGATAAATGGTCAGGTCCTTACTCATTTGTGGAGCAGATGGGTGAGGTCAACAATTTGGTGGACCTATAAAGACTTGGACAGACCCCTAAAGTGTTTTACATAAATAGGCTGAAGGATTTCATCCCTAGGGTTGAAATAAATGCACTGCTGCTGGCATCTGATATTGAAGAGGAGGAATCAGAACCTCTCCCTGACTTATTCCAGAATGGGCCTACAGATGGCTCCATTGAGGGTGTCCAAGTGGCCCCTCACCTGACTTCTGACCAGCAAGTTCGAAGTAAGAATGTTGGTGAGGGAGTTCTCCTCCTTGTTCTCACTAGCTCCAGGTTTGACACCTTTGGATAGTGTACCTAACGTAGGTAGAGGCTACGGAATGTCGAATTAGGTGAGATCCAACATCAAGGCTGAGGTCAACGAGGTGTTGGATCTTGGGGTGATTGAGCCTTCCAGTAGTCCATGGGTCAGTCCTGTGGTTCTGGTGCCAAATGTAGGTACCTCTGAACTGAGGTTCTGTGTGGACTACAGTGCCCTGCCTTCTGTCACCAGGACAGATGCTCACCCCCGGCCTAGAACTGATGAGCTGGTGGCTACCTTGGGTGCCTCCAAGTACCTCAGCACCTTTGACCTTACTGCAGGGTATTGGCAAATAGCCCTAGCAGAACATACCAATTTGAATACAGCATTTTCAACCCCAGAAGGCCTTTACCAGTTCAGGTTAATGCCCTTTGAATTAAAAAATGCACCTGCCACTTTTCAAAGGCTTGTGAATCATGTCCTTAATGATTTGGATGAATTCTGCTTAACATATCTGGATGATATAGCCGTTTTCTGTGCCACTTGGGAAGAAAATGTGAAACACCTTAGAATTGTGTTACAGGCTCTTCAGAAGTCCCACTTGATCATAAAGGCCAGTATGTGCCAGATTGGAGAAGGATCAGTGGTCTACTTTGGACATAAAGTAGGTGGAGGGAGGATTCAGCCTGTACTCAGTTAAGTACAAGACTGGACTACCCCCATTAGACAAACTTAGATGAGAGCCCCTTCTTAGGTCTCACTGGGTACTATCAAAACTTCATGGCAAACTATGGCACCATAGCTGACCCTCTGACTGCTCTCACCACTCCAAGGAAACCCAAAAAGTCTCCTGGTCTGAGGAGTGTGAGAAGGCCTTCAATGGCTTAAAAGATTCCCTGTGCCAGACCCGTGTCCTCAGCGCTCCTGACTACAAACGTGCTTTTATTGTGCAGACAGATGCCTCTGACACTGGGATAGGAGCTGTACTATCACAGGTAGATGAGAAAAGCAAGGAACACCCGATTGGATTAATTAGTCGCCAGTTTAAGGACAGAGAGCTAAGGTGGTCCACAGTAGAGAAAGAATGTTTCTCTGTGGTTTGGGCCCTAAGGAAGCTGAGGCCCTACCTCTATGGGACCCTCTTCACTGTGCTGTTGGGACAAACTCCCAGGTAGATTTGAGGGCCACTAGGAGTTGGCAGACTATTTGGAGGCCCAATACCTTCCCCCAAAAGGAACGTAGACCCAGTCAGACAGCAAGTTCATACTGAGGTTTATTACAGCAAAACCAACAGGGATCAGTACAGGGATAGCAGAAATCCGAGGACCACTCAACGTCTCCTGGCTCGCAGGCTAGTTTTGTCCTAAAGTTGCATCAAAGTGATGCCACAACCTGGGCCCATCTCCAGAAAACCTATCACACTACTGGATTGGGTACTGAGTATTAGTCCACCTATAGTGGACACTATATATGTTAGTTTACTGGCTCTTGCATGTTAGGTGACTGACCTGGTCCACAAATTGCTATCTCTAGCAATGTTGCAGTGTGAGGGTCTTACCATTGGTTCATGTCCGTTGCTACCCACCCCTAGGAGCCTGAACTGTGATTGGCTAGAGCTGACCTCCCCAGGCCTGGGATCCGCAAAGGTTCTCAGCTATTGGGTTACCTTCTCAATGTAATACAAATGACTATGTGTATGTATTGTAACTCATGTGTACCACCACAGACTATGAGAGTGCTTGTCCATCTCGTGCAACACTTGTCTGACGTTGTAACATCTTTGTTGCAAGCTTCTGTCTGGTGGCGTGGGATCAACTCCCTTTCCCAGCGCTGGTTGATGTCCATTGTCTGAGTCGACTGGGTCACGTGTTTGGAGACAATGTTTTGTAGCTCTGCCGCTCTGGATTATGAAGAATTATTTGCATTTATTGCAGCTGTTATTACTGTCATTCAGGGAATGGAATGTCACTTGTATCTGGTGGCCTTGGCAGTGGGTTCTGTCTCACACGTTTGCTCTCTTCCAGCCTGAATTCAACTCAGCTCAGCTCTTGTTGAGTGGCTTGTAGCCTGCTGTAATTTTCCTAGACCATTATGCGGATCCTCCAGTGTTCATGCTATTCTATGTTCTCCATATGTTAGTCACACTTGGCTATATCAGGTCCCATAGGTGCTCTTGCAGTTCCATAAGGGTATTTGGATGTAGGCATCTGCAAGCTTGCTCAGGATCTCTTGCTTCTTGCGGTTTCTGCGTTGCTGCGTTAAGCTAATGACAAAATAATAAAAGCAATAGCAGTATGTATATGTATCTGTCCTCTAACTATAGATCTGCATGTTCGTGTGCTTCATGTATTCGAGTGTGGGGTTGTGTCCTGATGTGCGGAAGGCACGTGTGCTTCCTGTCTAACACTGCTAAGTCGTAGTGAAGTCAGCAACATGGCCTCTCTGCATTTTAGTCAATACTGTCAATTGAGGTCAATTGAGCCTGGGGCTCCTCGTCCCCTCTGGGGAAGATTTGCACCGGCCCTGGTCTTTAGGACTGAATGAGAGGGTACCACTCAACATACTTGTTGATCATTGGAGCACTAGGAATTGGTCCGAAATAGTATGGGCGTTAACAGTATCTCCTGGCCTTCTTCTGTGTCATATACCTTATAGGAGGCGAGGAGCGGGGCGAATTTCCCCATCCCTCTTCAGTGCACACTAACCATAATCCCTTAAAGTGGCTCATGAACATGAAGGGAGAGAATCCAAAGTTGCTTAGGTGGTCCATAAACCTGCAAGGTTTTGACTTCACCATTGAGCATAGGCCAGGTGTCAAACATAGCAATGCTGATTAGTTGTCTCGAGTGTTTAACCGACCTGAACATGGGGGCGAGTGTTAGGAAGGATATCCTCTATGTGTAATTTTCCCTCCATTCATGGACCCCCAAAACGTTTTGCTTTTGTTTGACTATCCTGTCCTGACTTTTGCCAGTGGAGCAAAGCCTTCAGCCGCGCTCCCCTGGGCTTTTGCTCACTTGTTTAGGCGAAAACTTACAAGTCCTTCAGGCTGTCAGTAATGGGAAACCCTGTTTTTCTTCGTCTTTGACTACGTTGCCATTTCTTGGTAACTTTTCAACTGCACAATCTACCTTACAGTACCGTGCACGGGGTCCTTTTTGTTTTATGGCCCTAGACACCCTAGAGGGATTTTTCAGTGATTGTAAAAGGGTGCCTGGGATGTACTGGTGGCAGCAGTTGATTTTCATAAATGATTTACTTCTTTTTACAGGATCAGATTGCATTTACCGCGTTTGGTTCAAGACTGTGGCCAGGTCTGAAAAAATGTTCTGTCCCAAGTCCATTTTGTCCCTTGCCTTCACCCAGGTTGAGTAACCCGGGTGTTACTTATTTGGGCATGCAGCCTCTCACGAAAACCGATCTCTTTCACTGGCTTCTGCATGTCACGTGTATGTGCCCAGGAAGCAGGTTGGGACTGTCTGGATGTCTTGAGTACCTGAATGACTGCGACCGCTGTGGGCCATGATTGGTCCACGACTGGGATGCCTGCGTAACAGCAGATCTTCGATTGGAAGTCCTCGATTTTGGCACAGAGCTAATCTTGGATAAGTGAAGGGGCCCTGCATCTATTCCAGGTCAATCACCTGAGTTCCTTCTGGACCACAGAAGGAGTCAAGTATCCTGTGCAAAGAAACAGACATGTGAAACCGCCAGAGACCCATTAGAAGGTTTTGCCACCGTTCGCCCTCTGCTGTCCTGTCATTCCCCTGTTTGCATCATCGAGCAAGAAGGACTGCTAGGGCGCTTCACCCCTTTGGAGTAGTGGGAACAACTACTCTCAGCGCTCCCTGCTTACCTGCCCTACGAGCCCATTCGTAAGTGTTCCGGGGTCATCCAGTTAACTGTCTGGCTCTACCTCAGTGTATCCTGCAGAATAGCAGCCGTCTTGAGTTGAAACCCGGGACTTGGGAAATCCAGGTCCCAAACTAGGAGAGTGCGTAATGCTGTACACATCTGTGATTCCCGCGTCACTACCTGTTGGTGATGATCGCTATAGGTATCTTGCTGACCTGCTCTCCTGTACCCTGTAGCCCGCTGCACTGGAATTTTCTTTGTATCTCCTTCAGAAGCTGAGAAAAGGCAACTGTCCCGTCAGTGATGATTGTGCTATTCCGGAGTTGCTGCGAGCCTGAGCGCCACGAAACTGTAGGACTCAAACCACTAACGACCACAACTAAACTGGCAAAGTTTGGTCCAGACTGTACCGAGGGTCGGTGAGTACTTGCATCACTTACCAGTGGCCCCCTGGTACAACCACTCTCTTTTACACACGAATATCCCTAAAAAGGTATTCACTTTTGGCTGGGTTAGCCTGGCTCCCTATCTATTCTCACCTTTTGATAACTGCTCTGCCGCCAAAGACAGACCCTACTTGAAGAGTGGGAACCAATACTTCATCGCCTCAAGCCCCTTCCTGACTTGCTATAGCTCTCCCAAGAATACCCGCTTTTTATTCTACCTGCGCGATCGTGCATTTTTATGCACAACTGTATTGTGGAGCACAAGGCTCCCCACTTATTAGGGCTGGACTCGAAACTTAGGGAATGACTCTGAAGAATTGTCTAATGCTCCTGGTGTGTTAACTCACCCTTCTCTTTACAAGTTGTGGCTGTGTTTTACTACTTTGTCGCATTAGGAAACATATTGTATATATTATCTAGTATAGTATTTGTGTGGTGACAGTTTTTATATAACTGAAGTTGACTTGTGTCTATTGTTCCGGCAGACAATAAATGTATAGATAATGTTCATATACACTTGTCTAAGATTAATTTGTGATTCGTTGCTGTGTGTGCTCATTGTGGGCTTCCGATCACTCTCACCCCTCCGGAGACTTAGTGATGGCCGCTTGCCAAGCTTCCTAGATTGGTCTGGCTTCTCAAGACGGTTCCCATGTTTCACTAAACCGAGGGTAGCCTCCTAAACTTCTGCCCACCAGGTCAGAGTTTAGAAATCAATCTTAACAGTGCGTGATTTACTGTGCCACAGTTAATGACATTCAGCGCCATTTTGCTGTTGCTTTGCTATGTTATGTATTCATGTCTGTCCTTAGACTCTGTTTCCGGTCTATGCTCATTATACACACCTCGTTTATACGTTCTCCTCAGATCCACGCAACTGTAAAGGCACCCTACCACGGGTATGCCTCTGTCATCTGTTTTACTCCCTGTGAGGGTCATTTCTGTTTAAAATGGTTCCCCTTATCTTCAATAAATGCAGCGCCATTATGTGATATGCAGTGGCACAGAAAGTGACGTCCAGTGTCCTAGTAAGTGATTTACAAGGAAAGTGAGTGATTTACTCTGCGACAGTAAATTACATTCAGTGACCTAGCTTAGCAAGTGATTTATAGTGCAGGTGAGTGATTTACTGTGCCACAGTAAATAACATTCAGTGGCCTAGCTTAGCAAGTGATTTATAGTGTGGGTGAGTGTAAATTACATTCAGTGACCTAACTTAGCAAGTGATTTATAGTGCAGGTGATTTACTGTGCGACAGTAAATGACATTCAGTGACCTAACTTAGCAAGGGATTTATAGTGCGGGTGAGTGTAAATGACATTCAGTGACCTAGCTTAGCAAGTGATTTATAGTGCAGGTGATTTACTGTGCCACAGTAAATGACATGCAGTGACATAGTTTAGCAAGTGATTTGCAGTGCGGGTGAGTGATTTACTGTGCCACAGTAAATGACATTCAGTGACCTAGATTAGCACGTGATTGATAGTGCGGGTGAGTGATTTACTGTTGCACAGTAAATCACATTCATTGACATAGCTTAGCAAGTAATTTATAGTGTGGGTGAGTGATTTACTGTGCCACAGTAAATGGCATTCAGTGCCACAGTTTACCAAGTGATGTATAGTGTAGGTGAGTGATTTACTGTGGCACAGTTAGTGACATTCAGTGCCATTTTTGTGTTGCTTTGCTCGCAACTTGGCACACATTTAAATGCTCAGAGTGAGATTTCTACACCACATTACCACCAAGAGATGACCAATTGAGGCCACCGTACTTAGTCGCGGGTCAGCCCCAGAAACCACACCGCCCATCACAGTTGGAGTCACTTTTACCGGACCCATAAAAGACGACCCCCGCTGAACAGTAAACTCTAGTCCAGCTATTAGCACATCCACAGTAATAACGCATGAGAAAGATTTACATATAAGTTACTTTAAAAGGCGTTGTTGGTCATTCCAAAACCCGGACTGGATTCCACCATTGGGTGTGTCTAGCAGCACTAGCCCTGCAGCCTCTAGTTCTTGGCTGGCTGTTGTTGACGGCCATGTCAGCCCCCTGGACCAGGGGGGCAGGAGACGTGGCACCCTGCCTCCCCCCGCAGCTCACATCTGGGCGAGGAAGACCCTGACAAGGCCGGGGTGATGGATGAGGAAGGAAACACGAATCAAAGTGAGACATGTGCGAGCCCCCGCCAATCAGGGGGCATCGCTGGCTTTTGTCAATTTGAGCCGCCCCTTCCGAGTGGCCGCTGATCGCTGCGTGAACCCTCAGGTATGGAGTTAATCCAGAGACAGTCTGGAGCGGAACTGGGTCTCTTCCGGACGTCCATTCGTGTCCAGATAAGACCCCTCACCATCGGCTTCTGGGGGTTTAGCTCTCGCAAGGAAAACCTATCCTACAAAATATCATCTGAAGTCACAAAGGGTGGGAGAGTTTAGAATGTCACCCTTGAACCGGTGCAGCGCAACTCTGTGCACCAGGACATAAGTAGTGCTAGTGAAAAGACATAGGGCCTGACTCATGGAATATTTGCACGGTTCAAAGTGACTTTGCACTGCTTCATGGAACTGTGCAAAGTGTATTTTTGCAGTGCAAGTGGTAATTTTGGACTATGCACTGCAAAAATTCACTCTGCACAGTTCCATGAATTAGGGTTTCTGTCGGCAGTGCAAAGTCACTTTTCAGCAGTGCAAAGCCACTTTGAACCGTGCAAGAATTCCATGAATCGGGTCCTTAGTGCCTGAGTCATGGAATGTTGTCTGTGGTGCAAAGTGACTGAACTGCCAAAAAACACCTTGATTCACAGAGCGGTGCAAAGTGTATTTTTGCAGTGCAACGTCACTTTGCACTGCAAAAGTACTCTTTGCACTGCTCCTTGAATCAGGGTGCTTGTTGGCAGTGCAAAGTCACTTTGCACCGCACTAAACATTCCATGAATCGGGCACTGGGTATTTTCACTGTGGCAGTCACTTTGCACAGCACTAATAATTGCACGAATCAGGCCCATAGCGCTTCAGTCTATTTTTGCGCCGATGCGATTATTGCACTGGACCAAAATAATTGCACTGTGCTGGTGCAAGTCTTTTGTAACATGGCATCTGTCTCATAATGGAATACGCTTTAATCAAACGCCAATAATACTCCTGGCTATTTCATGACAGCAGCACACACCAAAATCTCATCATTATGACTGCATCTCTCAACTTGTTTAGTGCAGGCTTAATTTCGAACAGAATTAGTTATCTGGGATTATTTTAATTAAGACACAGCTGCACGACACAGTATTTTCTGTTCCCTTTTGCAAAATGTTCCTATTCATTTGCAGTTTGTATGAATATCCATTGAAATCAGGAAAGAGCTTTGATACAATAAAATAAAAGCAACACAGATTTAATATGGAGAAAGGGAAGACCTGAGCATCCATGCCAACATTATCCATTCAATTCGGGAGACACTACTCCAGTCCTGCTTTAACTTTGCATTCTGGGACTTGTAGTTGTGGGTTTTCTGGATTATAAACCCAGGACTACTGTATGCCAGAGAAATTGTGTCTTAAACATTTCTGGTGGAAGTACGATTGAATAGAGACTGGTTGTTGCAATGGGTGCTGGTAAAGAGAGTAGAGACAGAATGGAAATTACATCATATACCAGAAGGGGGCAGGGGGCATCAGCTTGGCAATGTGTGCAATGTATACAGATTCTTTTTTACTAGTGATCCAACAGACGGTACCACTTGGTCAGAGGGTCCAAGCTGAGGAGCAGGGGATTGTGGTGGAGGGGCTGCACCGTCAAGGCAGGGGTTCCCTTTTAGGTCCATCCTGAGGACCACCAGTGTGGATTTGGATTTGCTGTCCGGTGAGTTTCAGAGGTGTGGAGCAAGTTGAGAGAAGGCCCGGTATCGTGAGTTATCACAAGGCGGGCGCGGGACAGAGAGGTCGAGGATAGCTGCAGACCGTAGAGTGCGAGCGGAGACGTTTCTAAAAATGGAGGCAGCCAGGAATGGGATGCTAAAACCTGGGTGGAATTGTAAACTAGTGAGAGTAGTTTAACGCGTGAGTTTCATGCTGCCGCATGGTAGCATTGGGATAAGTAGGGGGACTGCTGAGAATAAAGTCATGCAATTGCTAGCTTTGTATAGTAGGTAGGACAGATCAGTGTGGCACGCCAGTGCTTAATTTGTGGGGGTGTTTGCCGGGGCTCAGCCCGGGCACTTATTTCTGAGCCCCGGCACTTACTGGCTCAGACTCAGTTAGATTATGAGGTGGTGTTTTGGAAACTTTATTATTATAACTGCCAGTCACATAATCACCACCTGTAGAATCAGAGAAAAATGTAAATGATGATTGTGTTTAAAGACACACTTAAACATGTGTCTCAGGTCAAGACACAAGTATGTTATTTCATGTGTATGTTGATTGGCTTTTGTAAATCACACATCTGCCGTAGTGAGTACAACCATCAACCCCAATAAGCCGGCAGCTTTAACCCCATACATGTTGACAGCAAGGGGAGCAGCCGTGGGCGGTGGCAACAGTGGGCGAGGAACTGCCCACCCTGACGCGTCTTGGGCGTGTTAGAAAATATTTGAGCACCAGCGCTTATTTTTTTTACAAATTAAGCACCGGGCACTGACTCGCTCAAGGCCGCCCATAGGCTGCAACAATTATGCATGCTGTAGCGGGATCTATGACGGCCGCCGATGCAGCATGCACAGACGGGAAGAGCTATGATAAGGGAGTTTTGGATATAGAAGAAGGGACATGCGCGAGATGTAGGAGTGGAACCCGTTAAGTATTATAATCACTTCCTCATAATTCAATGTCTGGGGCAAATAAATATCAGGCTGGGAATGGTCCCGGATTCCAAGAGGCCAATCGCTCGGGCCAAAATGCACACGCCGCTAAAATGTTTACAATGGTTAAGCAGTCACTGCTGAGATCTGTTGGTATTCCATCCTGGCAGACTTTCCTCCTTTTCAGGGTCCTAGACTGAGTACCATTGAGTATTACAAGAAACTGTGAACATGTGCTGGTTAGGGCTAGATATATATACAAAAAAGTGATACATAAAGTTATTTGTTGTTATTGCACCAGTGTGTCTCCACTGGCACTCCTCTCACACTAATAATATGTCTTAATACTTGTGTGCTCAGAAAGTACATAAATGGGACTTCAGAAACATGGTTGATGGTTTGCAAACACTGAAACAAAAAAATACATTGGGAAGAATTGATCCATTTCGCAATCTCTTTTTGACTTCTAGTGGGCCCCAAAGTTATTTTTAGCGGCACAAACACAAAATAGTTAGCTAAGTGGTTAAAAGAAGTTGGCTTCCAAAATAAGGATGCTCCCTGGGAGAGTGGGGGAAGTTCTGTGGTGTGCCAGCTGAGAGACAGACAGTAAAAAGGGTAACACTGTTTACCATGGATGTATCACACAACACAAACTGAATTTGATCTCAGTGCTTGATAATAGGCGTAAACATGATCCAGAACAATTCTCAATGTATCACCCTCGGAAAGATGAAGGACCGTGTCATTGTTGCTGGTTATATACGAAACTGTGATTTCATTTTCCACATAGGTGAGTGTTTCATTCTCTCTGCTATCTACCATGCACTAACACATGATAATGCCCATCTCTGACTTGACATTATATAACTTACTATGGCAGTTAAATAAAGTCTTAGATAACTGCCACATTAGTGGAATCTTCTGCTGAATGGCAGCGTCAGGTTTTGACATCATAGCAGTTTACAGAACATGATCATATACTGATCATGATGCATACAAATAGAGAAATCTCAACGATTAGATAGTTTTAGCAATTTTTATGTGAGTTAGAAAATACTAAGTCTATCATACATACTAATAATTATTTGTATCTCATTTTCTAGTTTTTTGTATTCATTCATGTCTCTGATAGCTTTTGTTGAATGTGATATCTCCTTTAAGTCGGTTCTTCATGTTTTGAGAAATGCAACTTTTTTTTGTGCTTTTCTTTTGAATAATTTATTTTTCAAGCTATGTTTGATTCAATGTTGTTTAGTTTTGAATAATTTACTTACAAGCTCTATTTGGATTCACTGCAATTGGTTTTGAAAATACTTTTGTTGTATACTATATATATTTCTTATTTCAATTAATAAATGTTCAATACTTTTCCAGGTGTTTTTCTGTTAATCTCCTACTTGTGACTCTATATATGAGCACATAGATATTGTTTGGTAATAACAAGTAAAACTAAGACATTAATTACTGTGTCATAACTACAGTGTGGGTTGCTCCTCTTTACGTTTATCTTTACATCATAGCCAGTCATGTATTTTTCTGAAGTTGCTTCCTGGATCCTACACAATCTTCATCCTCTCTTATGGCGGTGGCTCCTATTAAGTTAATTGAAGACTGTCCCGACTTTCCCACAGGCTTGAAAAAATAAGTCATAAGGCCGCGTATGTTTTTCTACCCTCTAGCTAGAGTTTTTATTACACTAAAATAAAAGGAGCCCACATTTAATTCTCAAATATATGTAAAGTTGGAAACAAAATACATAAATACATTAATAGATTAGAATTGGCATGAAATAAACAAAGCTGTTATAGTTGTTTTGATAGTTGTGTCGTAGTCATTTTCCTGCCAACTTTGAGCTTTAACTACCCTTCTTTGGTGCACGGTCATCAGCAAGTATGGCGCTGCCATGGTGAAGGCTACCCACCTACGGTCAACATCCATGGATCCAACCTTTGGGACATTTTAAGGGCCTCCTGACCTTGTTTATAAAAAGAGTTTAATATTGTTTGATAATGTCTCGGGACGATAGCCTAGGGGCAACGTGCTCGCCGTGGAAGCAAGACAACATGGAGCACCACAGGTTCTATCCCCGGTTCCGTGCTTAGAATCCTCTGGGTATTAAGCGCGTTATAAATAAACTATCATATCATATCATGTCATGTGTGTGCTCCAATCAACGTCATATCCTTGCATGTCGCATGGCTTCAATGTTTCCCATCAGGGATGACACATTAATTCCGCATGGCTTATAAAATAACTGACGGCAAGTAACTGATATGCCATATAAGTTCTACCCCTTAGAACAGGGTCATGACACGGTAATTTATATATATGTATTGCTATCATAAAGAGGGACTTTGCATGATGAAAATATGTAGAATGACACATTGTACAGAAATAGCAACAGGCATCATAGATGTCCTGGCTCTCTGCATATAACTCTGCAAACGTAAGTCAGAGTTCCCTGTGCTAGACATCTTTACAATCTACCTATATGGTTTTTATGATGGTACGATTTGCACAAAAATATGAATCCAGCTCTCAATATTTGTGCCTCATATGCTTTTCTATGTAGTCAGAAGCATTGTCCTTGCAACCAACTCAGTTGTTTGAACTACAATGTTTTAACACTAAATTATACAATGTTGCCTACTGCCGGAGAATATGAACAAAAGATCAATCGTAGTATCAGTGTAGAGCATCCAGTCCAACTTCCTGTCGCAATTGCAAATTTGACTGCAACATTTTCATTATGCAAACACCTAACATATGTCATATGTAAGGCTACAAAGTGATTTCACCTTCTGGGTGCTTTTAGGTTGAATTGCTAGGCTTTGCATTCCTTCCCAATTGACCCTGTCAAAGGCCTTTTTACATCATCAAGAATGACTTCACATTTTGAAGAAACACAGTAAATTAAGTCAATGGCAACTCATAAATTCTGAGTAACACCGTCTTATAAATGTCAAAGACTTTAGGTCAGGCTAGATACGAATCATCACTACAGTGCTGGGAAAATGCATCTCCTTGTAGCTGCAAGCTGAGGGCTCCAGGGACTAAGTATTTAAGTCTATCAGTTAAAGTGGGTGGTAGAACCCTTCTTCACCACTCAATAAGAGGAGACGCCTCCCCAAAGTAGGGGCAATTTTACATACTGTGCCACATACATACGTCTTCAGAACCGGTTTGGCTGCAAGGTAAACTTGGCAGGCGTGCATGGATGATTCGAAGACTGGTCAGTTTCTGGGGAGAAGCACATATGACTTCCAAATGAGAAGTTCTCACCAATTATCTTTCTTAAGGATATTGCACAATTCGAGGACACATTTAGGCTCAATATTTGACCATATCTCAAGCTTTCAAAAGGGCTGTTGAAGATACAGAAGTCTATGCCGGAGAGAGTCCATAAACAGGCAAACATATGGGGCAATGCTATTTTACTAGGCCAATTGAACACGTGAGAGACCCCCCACCGCAGCAAATACTTCAATATCTTCAAAGATTCTTCAAACATGACTTACCCCCCCACCACCCTGCGTCATTTCAACAATGGGAAAAGATGTACGGGTTGACATAGAAATACTATAGCGTGGAAGGTTGCCCACAGCAAAACCAGTAGTAATGATTAATTTAAAAACCTCAATCCATCTCCTTTTGGTTTATTTTTTTAAATGCTATCTTCCATACTCTCCACCTAACCCAGTAAATAAAGTATCTCTTGTGCGGTAGATTGGATGTAAATTGCTGGAAATGGAAAACCAAGGATTCTGTTTTTAGCAAGCCATTTCCTAATAGATTCCTATGAGATTATATTAAACAGGAAGAGGGAGTTCAGATTTAATTTATCGCGGGAGGGGGCTGGGGCCTCTATCTACATTAATGCCCTGAAGCCTACATTTGATAAATAGTATTTCCAGTACAATCATCTTTACATGGATTTCTCACTTTGCAACAGTGCAATTATTCCATGTTTGGACCTGTCCAAAACATAAGAATAAAAAAAGAATTACAATCCTTTATCTGAAAACAATGTTATCCTTGCAGAACATAACCGTACCAGGTGCAACCTTCCTCTTGATCAAACAAAATTATTTCTTCTAGTTCAATGAAGTATCTTCACTGAGGGCAACTGAGAAAAAGGCGTAGAGTAATATTGGCCATGAAAGAGGGAAAAGCTATGAGAATTTTGAGAGGGAAGTAGACAGCTATTGGCAGGTTTTATAACAAAAAGGGTGTCTGTAGTTCTACAATATGTGTACATTTTGGAAGCAAAAGAGCCAAGAAGTTCTAAGAATAATGGACTGAAAAATATAATTGCCCCTCTGTGCTTGGGTGTCGGACTGCTCAGTTTATTGTAGGCAGTTTTGTTACATCAGATCCGGGAACAATTGTCTATATATCTTACACCGCCATCAGACCCACATCATCATTCACCATTCACAAAAAGACCAGAGACATGGATAATTTTGAAAAAAAGGGCGACACATTTATAAAAGTCATCTTTCAATGTCTTTTCAATGTAATAATGTTATCTACAGAATGTCTTTACATATCTACACATATCTACAACGTTTGCAGATACTCCATCTTTGGTTGAAGAGTGTTGCTTTCAATTTTCCTACAACTGCAGGTCTTTATAGATAGACAGGTTTCCTTTGCATAAACTTCAAAAGAAAAAATAAATAGAGCAAACTTCATTAAACGCTTGACCAAAAGCTTTGGCACTAATCCAAACATCCAGATACCCTCTAAACCTGATCACTGTGAAATAAAGGAGTGGCTCCTCCAGGACGGCCTCAAACTTCCCTTCCTTGCAGACTGCTAATAATACATACAGGGCATTCAACATCAAACTTATTTTTGTTCAGACCTGTTCTTAAGTTTTTTTTTGTTAGACACAAACAATTCCACAATCCACTGCAAAAACTGAAATGAAAAGCAAAGTTCCCTGTTTGAGTTCCACACTGATTGCTCGGTTGGACGGCTTAAATTTCTCAGCAATAATGTGAAAAATACAAAATTGCTTGTATTCCGAAATCATATTTGCCACTTCTGAAATGAATGTGCCATTCCCATCGTGGGTCGTGTTGCGGATGAAGCTTCCTTCTATCATTTGACCAAGGAGAGGTGTTTGTGGGACAGCATGAAACCGGTACAACCGGACACCAGCAGTTACCAATTGATCACCGATGGGAAGAGTAATCCAAAAAGTACATTGATGCCCCATTTCACATTAATACAGGCAGTGTCCATGTTGCCATTGAAACACTTTAGACACTATCCTGTACGGGCTTTCTTGTTGACGTTGCAAACAGAAAATAGGATTTGAAACTATCCCTATACGGGCTTCATGAAATATACTTCACAAACGGCAAATGGGATTCGATACGTTGTTTGCGTCTGTGTTGTTCTGTAGACAGAAAAGTATTCTTGATGGTTGTCTGCATGAGTGAGGGCGCGAAGGGCATAACTCACGACTTAGACCTCTTGAAGGCAATGCCCAACTTTTCAAGCTGTTTCTTCAGCAGGCAAGCATCTTTTCAGCTCTACAAGAAAGATGAAGGACACAGAGCTCCCACATGCCAAATCCTGCGGTTGGCCATTTTATGAAGCGCTGATGACAGTGGAGTCCTTGGTGATTGCTCCTGGTAAGATTCAGTAGCGAGTGATAAGAAGGTGATAGCCTCCGCTTTAACCCTTTAAGGGAACATCCTCACGCGGATGTGCTGGCGAATATCTAGAGGTTGGTGCCTATGTTTTGAAAGGTTATCCATGCCTTTGCAGATGATGAAGGGACGGTGGGAGGACATTGTTTCGCAAGGTACGCCAACGTACATAACAGAGCCATCAAAACCCATGCATGAGAACTTCCATTGTCCAAAGAGTTAGATAAGTGTTCACTAGGGTCTCTCCCGCGTCAATTGTTATCTCGGACCATAGTCATAGCCGGTGGGTGCGCCGGCAGCCGAGTACATGTTGGCCGCAGCGGGGTTCATGTGGTGGTGGTGGTAACCATGTCCTCGAATACTAGGGATGCTGTAGGGCGTGGGCCGGCTTTTTGCCCCAAGGTAGTGATCATAAGTGGATGGGTATTTGTATGGATGGTGGTGCAGAGGCTCTGACCCTTGGGCGTGTGGATCCAGTCGTAGTTCATGGGGAGGGCTAGGCCTTCCCGTGCTGAGGGAGACGAGTCCGCCGGGCACAGGGAGCGCAGGACTCAGCACGCGGGACATTAGCTGCTGGTGTGTGGGGTCACAGTGCAGCGGTGTGCCGCTTCCATCTCGGTCGTACTCCCGCCTGCCATCGGTCTCTGAAACAAAAAAAAGATAATCATTGGATGAAAGCTTATAGCGTAACATTTGTTAAAACGTATAAGAGCCGTAGCTCGTCAGATCATCACATTTCAACACACTGCTAGCTATATTGGCCTCAGCTTTGCTACGTCGATCATTCACGTCGAACCCTTAGCGAACCAGTTGCGTCGCTATATTCCAGATGGGAAATGACATCACTAATCAGTGAGATGAAAGGAAAAGCAAAAGTAACAGGAACATTCTGGAACCACAGGCAGCGGGCAAGAGAATGCACTGATTCCAACTACCTCGGGAGGATAGCTCAGGGGCAATATGCTCGCCTTGGAAGCAAGACGACACGGAGCAACACAGGTTCAATCCCCGGGTCCGCGCTTATAAATAACGTATCATATCAGACCACAATTACTTTGTGGTTTTCTAGTTTGACTCTTGCATGTGTGCTTGTTTTCGTTTGCATATATGTGTCTAGGGGTAGTATGGGGAGGGGAAGATAAGGGGCAGGGAGGGGAGTATGAGGGTATGCCCTATTAAAATATAAAAAATGTTGACATATAGAAGACCATAAAGTAAGTGTGGCCGATGAAATCTTATAGAACCGCGGGCAAGAAAATGATACCACACATGTATACGTTCAAACAAAGTCACTGCCTCCTTTTGTTACTTTCGCCTCCTAGACCATGAGGGGGGCAGCGATGGCGGTCATGGATATTTTCCTACCCGGGTTACAGTCCCAGGCAGGGGTGGACTGGGAACCAAAAGAGGCCCTGGAAATAATGTTTAAAGGGGCCCAGCAGTACACATTTTCAGCAAGCCCAACCCTTTTCCTATGAGAACATTTTGGAATATAAATAGGTTACCACACAAGAGAGGTCCAGGGTGCAGAGGTCCGCTTGGATATCTACAGAGTTCCCTACAGGCCAGTCCACCCTGCCAGGGTGCAGTGGCCTACTGGGAAATCTCCTGAGTTCCCTATTGGCCCGACCACCCTGGCCCGAGATCAAACCAAGTACAAAAAATGTAGGAAGTCAATTATCCAGGGCAATAACGACCACTCCAATGGCCTAGAAGACTATTAGTAACTTGCAAAGGAAAAACAACAAAAAACTGTTTTGTTGTAATATATTATGGGCCCGATTCATGATTTTTTTTTTCACGGTTCAAAGTGACTTTACACTGCCGACACAAACCCTGATTCATGGAACTGTGCAAAGTTCAATTTGTACTGCAAAAAGCGCTCTGCACTGAGTTTGCACTTCAAAAATATACTTTGCACAGTTCCATGAATCAGGGTTTGTGTCGGCAGCGCAAAATTACTCTTCAGCAGTGCAAAGTCACTTTTGAACTGTGTAAAAAATTCCATGAATCGGGCCCTATGTGTTTACTTAAAACAAACAATGTTTTTTCCAATCCATATATGCAAGTAAAACATGGGTGGTGGCAGTGTGAGCAATGGTGAGCGGAACACAGGCTGACACTGGTGGTTACATCCTGCAGTCTGAGCTTTCCCATTGGCCAATGAACCTGAGCGGTCTAGCTGTTGTAGAATTCTCTGTAATTGTATTCTCTATTATCACTGAATGCTGTTAATTATTCTCACCGCCATTGGCTCATGACTCTATGAGGGTTATGCCTCTTTGTTTTGGGAGGGCAGGGAAGGACAGCGGGGTGTTGTACACTTCGGCAAGCGGATTGTCAGCTCTGGTGGTCCTCACAGTTCAGTGTCGGGTCGGCCCCCTTTTGGCTCCAGTGACTTTTTTTTTTAACTCACCAATGTGTTAGGACAATCGACGGATGGTCATTTACAAATGACTAATTCCAAAAGAAGGATGCCATGACTTTCTAATCAAACAGGCCAAGACTTTCCCCCTAATCAGGCCACGTGAAATGTTTCAGCCAACCATTGCACTGGAATATGCTATAATTGACCATCAGTGGGTAGGAAGCCCTGCCTTCCAGCCAATTGCCTGGTCAGAACTCTTTGGCAACTCTGATTGGCTAGGATGACACACATTCCAACTAATCCTGCTCCGGCTTGCCAATGCAAAAAATAGGCGGTGGGGTGGCCAAGAGAACTCAGGTGGTCACTGACAGATTTCACTCACGTTCTTGGCTACCCAGGTTCAAAACCGACTCATACACCCCCTAAAAAGCAGCTTCATTCTGTTCAAGTAGCCTTCAACCGAAAGAGGTGCAGAGAGGTGCCCTGAGGTAAAACCACCTCTAAAGGGTGGTCCGGGTGAGGCCACTGGTTTGATGTTAATTGTAATCGCGGAAGACCAGGGCTCTGGTCCCTGTATATGTAAATTCTAATTCCAGGTACGCCACCGTGACCACACTGTGTAATCTTGGGCCCACTATCTGCCAACATTTGAACTGATTGGAAAGGACTCAATTCGCCCATTCAATACAACACGTACAACTTTCGAATTTACATTTCTGGCAATGTTTCATGAGATGCACGAGGCTCGTGTTGCCAAATAACTCCCGAAAATGGGAAAGTAGAAAGAGGAAAAACTAAACCTGAGCCCCTGCTCACAGCTCCAGCTCTGGGGACGCTCAGAAGTCGGCAGCTTTATGGTGAGACTTTCTCACCGGGCCAACATTTGACTAGAGTGACTGACAAGTATGCACACGCCTGAAAAATTCAGAAATTGTGAAACACTATACAAACACAGACTGCCTTTATTTTTATAGGCCCGGAGTGTGCCTCGGAAGAAAGCAGCCGAGGGGTGCCTCCGCAGCTGTTTACTTTGTGTGATGGAAAATAAACAGGGTGCGTTGCCAGTGTGTGGCTGTGAATGCATTAATTCTGCCCAGGGCCGACAGGAACCCTCACATGTAGTGCATTAGAATTCCATCCCAAAATAGAAAGCTGCCTTGGGAGCGCCCCCAGTTACTTTGGGTCGCAAAATACAATTGTATTCTTACTTTGGGAAAGAGATAAATATTGGCCGTGCAAAGAGAAAAGGGTTAAAATTGTCCTGAACCTTGTGAAAAGTTTCCTTCTAGGAAAGAGGTGCCCCCCAGCAACCTCCCACAGTGCACAGTAAAGCCACCAGCCCTTTCCCTGCTGCAGTCTTCAGAGCTGTATAACCAAATAGCGCCTGAAATAGGGGTTAGCGACTGACTGACTGACATGATCTGCTCAACCAGTGCAAACTAAGAGCATTTTCTGACGTTATTCTTGCGCATACAGGCGGAGGTGAACCTGGTGTAGTCGGAATAATCCCTGCCCCTCTTTTATTTCCATAGTCTATCAGCTCGACCGCGCGCCAGACACCTGAGCTCGACGTCAGGCGCGAGTTGTTACGTGAACCCGCGACGTCAGGCGGTTCGACGAGGAATCGAGGTCGCTGCTCCTTCAGACACGGCGAGGTTGGCATCCCTTTGCAAGAGCTTGTGTTCAACATGTAAAGATGGCTTTATAAATAGCAGCAGAGATGATGTTCTCCAAAGTGGCTTGTGCGAATACATACCCTTTGAACCTGGCTCGATATGTGTATCCATGCCTCCATTTGTTCATGAGTTTCCCGCCCCATGTCTGCGGATTATTTCATTATTTTATTTTGGGCGTTTTTCTAGCACAAACCGAGCATTTGGATCACCAGTGGGGTGTCCCTATGGTGCTAGGCCATTCTAATGACAGTCATTGCTTCGAAGTAATGTATTTAGAAGTAATTACTTCAAAATTGTGCTTTGATTTTATTTATTTATTTTATTTGGGGGGTTCCCTCCCACGGCCTCCCATCCCCATCACAACTTCCCATACCTCAAACCCCTCCCAATCTCCTTTTTACCACTTAACGCTCAACTACACATATTTTTTGAAGTGATTTTGAAGAAATTACTTTGAAGTAATTATTCTTTTGGCTGATTATTTTCAAAATGGTTGCAATTTAAAAAAATTTAATATACGGGGGGTGGAGTAAGGGTATAACTTAAGGTAGGGGGGAGTGGAAAATGGATAGGGAAAATGGGAAGTGGGTTAAAAAGGCTAAACAAATTTTGGTAATTCGGCCCAAAAAATTGCATCATTTCTTCTTCGATTTTTTTTTTTTCATGGACAACCAACATTTACAGTTAATGAGGGGAAGACACGATACCATTCTGAAAGGAGGCGTGAGTGTGAATCACAATGGTGTGCTGCAAAAGGTAGTCGTGAGGTTGGATATTGGGCTGAGTGGGTTATGTGTTGCTATGTTATTTTATGTTGAAAATCTTTTATCTCGTTGCCCATGGCCACCGTAGTCTTTGTATGGCCCTGATGATTGTCCGATAGTGGCGTGCGAGAAGGGGCTCCTTAAAAAGGAGGATCTTGTTTTTTTCTGGATGATATTACTCACTTAAAAAAGCTCCCTTATCTGATCATTATAATTTGTATTGACATTTTGTGTTTTAAAAGTGAAACGAATATTCACAAATTGCTATGTCCGAAGCGAGCAAGATCCCATCACTTGTAACTTGAGACCGCAGAAGTTTGAAATAAGCCTCTGGTTAAGCCCTGTGAAAAACAATGTGCCTCTGATGAGGTCTTGAATCCTAAAAGAAGGATTTTAAGTATGCTTAAATAAGGGCATTATTGCATTTCTCCATCAGTGTTTTTCCAATAATTAATCCCATTTGCATTACTGAAAGCAGCTCTGTGAGGTCACAATAATGGTTATTCAAGGCGCTATTTTAAACTGTGTCCAAATAAGGATATGAATATGTTGCCCAACCTGGACCTCAAGCAGCAGATCATTGTGGGCTCATAAATCACTCCAAGCCTTCTAAACAACTTATATCACCGATTATTCTAAACGATTCTAAACGATCACCAAAGACGCATCCAAATAATTGCCTCCGGTTGAAATCCCACACTGCGGCAACTGGGATTCTAAGCGTTTTGTTTGTGTGCGATATCTCCCTCAGGATTGCACACAGAGCGTTGACAATGCTTTTAGTATATGTTTAGATTATGTCATGTTTCTATTGCGGTTATTACCACTATTTCATTAACATATCTACTGCGTCTCACTGATGACTCTGAGTGATCATTCTGAAATGATTATAAGCAGTGTCCCAAAAAGGATTCTAATCAACGTCTTGATCAGAATCTTAAGAAATGACCAAAGAGAAATAAGAACCAGTGTCTTAGTACTTTTTCCAGGTAAGCGATCAAGTGAGTACTAAAATTGTATACCAATATAAAACATGAATGCAATTCAAAATAGAGAATCAAGCTGATTTCCTTATACAGTTCTCAAAATAGTGTGAGGCAGAATCCTTAATTATTTCTTCAAATGAATTAGACCAAGTCACAGTGTCTCAATGGGAATCGTCTGCGATTTATCAGAAGGCGCTGTATCAGTAGCTCTTTTAATGTTGTTTGTGATGATTTAACATTTAAGGAATCCCTGATTAGAACATAGTTCAATTCTCTCAAACATTTGCAGAGATGCCTTCACAAAACTCTCAGGTGATGTCTCAATATCGGGTCACTGCAATGTACTTTTTGGGATCCCGGTGTTGTTGTGCTATGAATTGAGAGGAACAATAATGTTTCAGTAAGGATTTCAAAATAATTGTCAGTCTTCATTGTAAACAATGACTTGGTCAGAATCTCATGGACCCCTCAGCTGAGGTCACAGCGGATTTGATCCCCAATGATTACTGTCAATGTCTCGATGTGGATTCTAAAATGTTCCCGGTAATCCTAAGCAAGCTCTCAGTAAAGATCCAAAGTGGATCCCAAACAAGTCCTTGGTCAGGATGAAAACTTACTCTAAAATCAAAAATCCAGTTTAATTGAATATCAAATTGTTTTTTGGGTTTGACTAATGAATGTGATTGATGCCTTATTATTCATTGTGAACGGTGTGCACATTTGGGACTTTGATCATTGTCTCAAACCGTATCTGAAATAAAGGTCAAAAATGAACATTGCATTAACGGAACCCCAATATAAGAATGCAATGAGGATATGACCACTGTAATGGTAAGGATAGCTAACAAACTACCAATGGAAATCTGGGTGACCAATCTAAAGTGATACTGCACGGGTGGGTCTAAGGCATCTCCTTACGTCAAAATTACAGATTCAACTGGTTTTGTGAGGGAAACTGCAGTTCAAGGTGCCACAGTCATTTTAATTATGATGGAGATCTTGCAGAGTGCCAGAATGGCGGCCTCTGAATGCATACATAGAGGAACGTCTCAGTAGGAATTTTAAGCGAGATCCCCGAAAAAGTTGGAATGACCTCTCAATGCAGATTCAGAAGAATGTTGTGAGGCAGGAATGTATGGATGAACGCCTCAGGGGTTATAAGAGACGTCCCATTGAGGATTCTGAGTGATAGCCCAGGGAAGGTGGCAATCCCACAATAGGCAGATCAACCTGCCGAAGGTTCCGACCTATGTCCTCATGTACAATGATGGGTCCAAATGATTTTTCAACATGGAATCTGAGGTAGGTCTGGCAGAACTTTACAAGAGATGCCTCAATACATACTGTGGTGTCCAAAAAAAGTGACATTCAAAGGCCTATGAGATCCCAAAATAAGGCAGCTGGGCTTTTTTTTATGCCACTGTGTTTCTTTCATAAAAGCTATCACATTAAAGACTCTGATCAATGTATCAAGTGATATTTAGTCTAATGGTATGACGTTGTTACATCGCCAGTATATTTTGTGATGAGATTTTTTAATGAACTTTTTTCTACCACAAAACTCATCGGAAATTATAAGGGGTAGGCTGACGGCAAGGGAATATAAGGAACAGGGGTGGTCACAAATAGGGAGTAAATAGTAGGGTGAGGGGGCTTGGGCAGACCCCCAACCAAATATTTATTTTTTAAATGTTGAGGCGTTTTTTCGAGAAAAGAAATTAGGCAAAAAACTCATCACAAAATAACTGGAAAGGTAACAACATAGAACCAGTCTAATGTCTCATCAAGTACATTATTCTAATTCCCGTGATGGAAGAGCGCTGCCAATTGCATATTCACACTGTGGCTCTTTCCAGCAATTTTGATCAATCTCGGTATATAGCTGAGATGGACCCAGGAGTTGCAACATGTGCACACACACAGTTTCAGGGTACCAAGGGAGCTGATCAGGTTCCCAAACCCTGCAATGCAGGCATGAGCTGAATCCCGTGTAAACTCTGCAATGCACACCTAGCATACAGCGGCGACCTTCAACAATGAGCGCCATTGCCCAAACGTCAATCACCATTGCCCTTTACTTTCCAATGCTCTCTGTCAGGCAGGATCTGCCTGATCACCTGCGGTATGAGGAGTTCCTTCGAGGAACCACCTCATGCGGTAATCCACAATTCCTGCACTGTTGCTTGAACTCTCCATGCCACCCAACTTGGACTTGGTGGATGAAGAGGAAATTCATACAAAAAGGTTTTGGCCAAATTTTCTTCTCACCCACCTAAACTGTAACAAAATGGCGTAATCGTAATAGATGATGTCTCAATGTGGACTATCGGTATTGACCAGAGAATGTTTTGGTAGATATGTCTCCTCTTATAAGTGCATCTGTGTGCAAATGACCTCTTGTATTAAACTACAAAAATAACACTGAACACATTTTTTACACCCGCAACAGGTATTCATGTGATAACATGCGAATCCCAAATTCTTTCCCACAAATGAAGAGGCGGCCTACCTTTCTCTGTGCCGTTGGGTTGGGAGGGCGAGGACACCGGATTCCGGGACCTTGCAAAGGCACTCATGAGAGGAAGTGACCCTGGCCTGTGGTTCCTGGGCCTGAAAGAGAAAACCAAGTCTGTTTATTCTGCAAAGCGATGAAGGCTGAGGCCCAGACATCATGTTTCAGCATTTATCAGCTATCAAGACATAACATGATTTCATTCTCAGAGTTTGGCAATGACACCGCTTGGATTTATTTACAGGAGCACCCTCCATGGGAAACACATGCACAGGTGTGAGGTTTAGACACACACACTGCACAGAAGTGTCAGTGTTTGATGAAGAGCATGTGTATTTTTTTCCCGGGGTGGGTTACAAAGACAACTCTTCCAGGGGGGAGATCTTCCCATAGCCACACGTTGCTGATGTTGCACCCATGCAAAGTGCTCCCATCACACCCACTCATGCACAGGCTCCCATCACACCCACGCATAGGCTCCCATCACACCCACGAATAGGCTCACATTATACATGCAGACTAGCTTACATTGCACCCACACATTTGTTCACGTTGCACCCACACATTGGATCACTTTGCACCCACACATTGGCTCACGTTGCACCCACACATTGATTCACATCACAGCCACATGAAGCTGGTCAATAACTCAAGTTATTGCCCCTCGCCTGCTTTATGGCTCAGGAGCACACGTGACTATAGGAATAGCACACACTGCATGCCTTCCCATGCGACTTACGCCCTGCACTCAGGGACCTAGTGCAAGAATTGGGGGACGAGTACAGCAGGGATGTGCCAAGTGAGGTCCACATGTGTATAGGAGGAAATCATAAAAAAGCGGGCTCACATTTCACTACAGAAGATGTGTTAACTGACAGCTCGCGGTCGCTGTGTATACTATGCTTTCAAGCACCGGCGTACATTGCGCAGTGCATTCTGGGAGGTGTAGTCATAGTTCAGGCCACTCAAAAGAGAGTACTAGTATGCTTTGGTTTTTAAAAGGACAGACTGGGAATGGGACAGAGTGCCCCCAGTGAAATTGTGGCATTGGGCCTGATTTACAAAGGAATTTTCAATGGGATTGCGCCATTGTAAAACGCTAGTGTAAATCAAGCCCATTTTCTGTCGCTCATGCTTCCTCTTACTGGGTAGGACTTTCTCTAGGCCCACACGGAGCCTGGCTGGGTATGTCGTCACGGGATGGAACACAGAGCTGTTCTTAAGTCAGTCTGGGCACCCATGCAATTCAGACACCCCTGTGGGGCGAGGCTGCGGGCCCGCACTGGGGACTCCGTGGGCGACGCCCCCTGAGGCTGGCGTAATGAACGGCTGAGTCTGCGCTGATAAAATCTGGATTGATGGCCAGAAGGTGACAGTGTCGCACGAGCTGCGCCATTCCCATGGCCCCTCCCACCGCTCTGCAGAGGTGCCAGGTGTTGTGTTCTTGAAGCCAAAATAGTGTCTATTGCCCAGGTGTGTTGCTGCCCATTCGCAGGTGGCACTCGAGGAGGGCACCCAGACTCCACACATGCCAACGTGCCTGGTTGCATTTGGGAGGTGCGTGTCCCGTTTTATTTTTTTCTCTGCCTGCTGGGAACTGCAGCCCTGGATCTTTAATGAGATGTACGCGAGTACAAGTAAACCATGAACAAATAAAAACAGGAGTGGGCAAACACCTACAGACGGGGAATGGGGCATGTGTGCTGATCTAATCGAAGCATCAGCCCGGTTACCGTGGGATCTGTGTAGCGGCAGCACAACCCTCTGAGCTATCTTCCCAAGTTACACCTCAGTGAGGGGTGTTGCTTGGTCTTGCGTTGGAGCGACTGTGCTGGAATTAGGTGAATCGCTGATTGGCTGCTTGGTGCTGCTTACAGTCCCAACCAATGAGGCGTCGGGAGGCCACCCGCGGAACGTGGGAGAATGTGAAACCCGGGGATGGTCTTTTAGTGTAAAAACAAGGAAGCGAGCCAAGCACAGTCAGTGGCAATATCCAGGCCATGAGGGGGGGAGAGGGACGTGCCAGTCCTTGTTTTCATTTCCCACCAGCTATAAGGTGACCTCACACAATGTATAGCCCCCCGGTGTTTTGCATACGTTTCTAAATGACGTCCCTTGAATTGGGGAAAGCTGATTTCAAAGTTAAAAGGGTTCCCTGGTGGTCGCCCCGAGTGATTTATCGTTCGGTTATCTGTGATCTGTTTTTTTTTAAATCAAACCCCTCCAGTTACTGATTCTTTTGGTTCAATTAAATGCAAAGGAACCGCAAGAGGATTTCCCAACAGTGCACCCCTAAAACATGCCCGCCAAGTTACACGTGGCTTGCTATATACAGCGAGTAATTCGTGGCTGGCTACTCTTGCCGGATTCAGGTGTGCACCGGTGGGCACCCCCTGCGAAGGGGTCTTCTTTTGTCTAATGATGAAAGGCGTATTGACCGGATGTTATGTTATTGCACTCTTACAGCGCACCAATGACGTTTTTGCAGGGTCTCTTGGCGCTATAATGTTTGCATCTTAGTTGAAATGTGGCGTGAAGCGGGCTCTTCCTGCTTCCCCCTCCCCGGAAAACCGACGGACTCATATTAAAACGCATTAACAAAAATAGGATTTGACTTAATATTGTATAAGCTCTGATTAGAAGATGTTTGTTTCCATTTGGGCGGCGATTACTTGAAATGCCCGGCCATGAGCACAATGCAATTCTAATTTATTTTACATTTATGTAAATGGCGATATAACAGAGCAGATACGCAGTCAGTGGTAGGTAGATACGCCAGTGTTTGCAATCGGAGGGTTACAAAGCGAGCCGCCTCGATACTGCTCCTTTTCGAAATCGTGATCCGCTATTGGAAGTCAGGCCTTAGCGGCCAGTGCCTAACCCGCTGAGCTATCCGCTGACCGTTCGGCTGCCCAGCATAACCTTCCACGCGCTTCTAGCGCCTCATGAAACACGCAAAGCCGGGGGTAAGGCACTCACCAGTCCTCGGGGTCGCAGTCCCGGAATCCTTTCGCGAAAGGGTTGCTGGCGATTTTCAGCTGCGTGATCTGCAAGGAGAAGGTTGGACGGTTATGCGAAGAACTTAAATAAACAAATAATACAGACACACTGTGCATTTCCCCGTTAAATATTAAATGAATAGAAACACAATTTTAAGAAACATAATGAAAACATATTGTTAGAAGAGTTGTGTTATCTGCCCAGGCATATTCTTTGCATCAGATCTAATACATAAATGAACGAATGGCGCCCAGCTTTACCCTCTATACATTCGAAGTATAGTCGCCATTGCCTCTTTTTCAAATAATTCCCTTCTTCGGTTTCACGTGCCTTCAAGGGAGATTTCTGGCCTACCCTTGGAATGCTCCAAGATATTTTTTAAATTATATATTAAGTTTATGAAACAGCAGCAGAACGACGAGCATTTTGCTAGCAGCTTTGATATTCGTGTTGTGGTGGAACTATCTCCATATTTCAATATTTTTTTGGTCGGCCTTCATTGGAAAAATGCATGCATTTTAAATATTGACTGTAGACCGTGTAGCCCGCCCTGTGCTGCATGCTGAAATTAAACATCGTTGTTCCCAGGAAGAAAAACATGCATACTGGATAGAATAAAAGGTGCGCACCTTTTATTTGGAGAATTTGCTAAACATATGAATCACAGGGGTGTACAGAACGTACAGACATGTTGTTATATATATATATATATATATATATATATATATATATATATATATGAAACAATATTAAGTGCATATGTTAAAGGCTCCCGCAGTTTTTGGTTGAACATGTAGCGCTTCCCCGTTTTCATATAGCACTCGTTAGAGCATCGATTGTAAAACATGACAGAGAAAATCACACAGGCCACTGCTCCCTGCATAAGGGATGCAAGTCTGATTTTCTAGTTACTTTCTTCCTTTTCGAGTTTACATTATCTCGCCTAACATATGGTTGTAAAAGCCTCGCCCCATTGCCACACTAAATGGTCACTTTGCCTGTTCTCTCAATATTCGCCTGGGAGCACTGGAAGCGCACAATATAACTCAGCAATCTGTACCAGAGACTGTGGGGTCCCTGCCCTGGCGGGAGGGAGCACGGGGGATACGTCTGCACGCCCACAGAAAACCAGGGTTGGCTGCCACCCGATACGCGGCCTGCAGAGGGGAGGCCGGCCCTGTGTGGTGGCGGCAGGCCCGCTGCATGGGCCGCAAGCAGTCCGCCTGGCCCATTATTTACTGCCCCTGAAGGGCGGTGCATTTCGTCGTGCGCCAGAGGTGGGGGCGCCAGGGGGTGATGAACGGGGGCTAGGGGTACCCTGCCAGGCTCTCGCGGGACGGTGGTAGACTCGGAGGTCAGCCTGACAGAACGCAGGAGCGGGAGCAGCTGTCCCGGGACATCAGGAGCCCGCCAAGCCTGGGACAGGAAGGGTGCCTGGCTGTCAGTGGGCAGACTTCCGAGGGAGGTGGCCTGGATTGCCCCCGCGGGGGAGGGGTGGTGTCTGGATGCCTGCGTTGTCTGTGTCTGGGACTCTGAGGTTTCGTGCCCGTGTGTATCTGCCCCTGTGGGTGTGTTTCTGCATTTCTTTCGATGGATCGTGTGTGTGTGGGTGTGTGTGTGTGACTGTATGTGTCTATGCTTCTCCAGAGGGGCATTGGTGTGCCTGTCGTTGTCTACAGCCTGCTAGATTTGAATTCGCTGTTAATGTGTATTTGGGTATGTATGCCCGTGTGAGAGTGCATGTGGCCTACGTGTGTGTGTGTGGCTCGTGTGCGGCTGCGCCCTCGGGCGGTTGTCTGTCCGCCCATCTGCGCGGGCATGTCCATTTATTGGTCTCGTATCGTAGGTATTGCTTTCTGTTATTATTTGCAGTTTTCATCAGGGTGCCTGGGGCTCTCTGCGTGCAGCTGTGTGTATCGTCGCGCATGTGTGAGTGTGTGATTGTGTCTCTGTGTGCATGCGCGTTGTGTGAGAATTGTGCAAAGCCATGCCCTGTGATGCCACGTGATTCTTTTGGAGTTCCGAGTGTCCCTTATTTGGTCCCAGAGGCGTTTCGCTCTAGATGTGCACCATCCAGTTTTTCCTGATATAGAATGCGTCATGACGTCATGACGTTCAATGTCAATGTCTGTTACAGGCCTTAAAAGGGAAACAGCAGTTGACGCAGCCATTGAAGAAAACTAGCTTTTTTAATGACCTCTATTACCAATTTTGTTTAAGTTTATGCATTCTTTTGCCTCTTTGTAAACACTGCTAACCCCACTGTCATTGAATGACAATTTACCTTCCAAGGTAAATACTATTTCTCAGGTGCTTGAACCTTGAACATGTGTGTGCTGTGTGGGTCTGTGTGCCTTGCGGCAGAATTCCTTGGGAGTTGCAAACAAGTTGCATTTTAAATCCTCGCAGTAATTAGTATATTTATGAGAAATTAGCAGTCTCCAACCTGATATAAAACCGAAAACAGAACTGAGCACATTTGCATTCTTAATAATACAAGTGGTTTGCACTGGGGCAGAAGGGACGTAGGGCCTGATTCTTGAAATGTTTGCATGGTGTAAAGTGCCGACAAACTCCCTGATTCATGGAACAGCGCAACGTGTCTTTTGTCACAGCAAAAATACACGTTGCACTGCTCTGCACGGCAAACACTAACTTTGCACCGGTCCATGAATTTGTTGGCCGTGCAAAGTGACTTTTCACCAGTGAAAAGCCACATTGCACCGTGCAAAAAATGATGTGTGTGTATGCACACGTTGTGGCATAACGATAGGAGGACATTTTAAGCTCCTTCCCCAGACAAACACATTTTTAAGATTGTCAAAAACATTCACAGCACCAAAAAAAAAAAAAAAGAAAAGCGTTAGAAGCGCGGTTAAGACTTCGGCCCGTCCCATCCAGTCCCCATTTTCTCCATCATCCTGGCATTCATGGTAACTGTTACACATCCAGCGACCACTCAGCTCCAGGGTCGTGGAGGGGCAGGGACAGCCTGTCACAAGATGGACTGGCAGTCCATTTAACTCCCCCACCCTTGCAAAAAGAGGGGGGCTGTCAAGGATGGTGCAGTATTGGCCAGCAATTAGCATCTACAATATTTACACAGACGTGGAGGTTAAAGAAAGAGGGGAACACCACTCCCCCTATCGCCTCTGAGATGCAAAATGTCTTTTTAGGTTGTCAGAGGTTATATATATATATTTTTTTTTTTCAAATGGCATTATCACTTCAAATAACCGTCAATACATGTAATATTCCTTGCGATTTAAAGGCCCAAATGTTTCATTAAATTGCACTTTTCTCTAATATTTGCACTTCAAGTCCTTTCAGAGGTTGCATACTGCCTCTTCTGGCACCTCAACGCCATGACCTCACAACATTTTGGACTTTGCCTCACGTTTGTAACATTTTACTCGCTTTGGTAAAGCAGTTTTTTTCGAATGATTACTTTTCATTTTTCTTGCTGTACAGCGCAGTACGACAATAAGGGCCTAATTCACAGAAGCGTTTTATAATGGCAAAACCACATTGGAAAACGCTCTAGGCCCTAAGGGCGAGGAACCTACGTTTAGCGAATATCACAGGGCCCGGTACACTCTCTGGCTGATTTCCAAAAGTATTTTACAATGGCACAATCCTATTGAAAAACACTTTGTAAATCAGCCCCACAGAAGTTACCAGGAGTGTGTCTGCCTTAAAACTGGAGAGGGCAGTCTGATTTGCACGAAAAATGACTCTGAAAAACTCTGACTTACTCATGACTTACTCCGGTCGCGCTGGGAATCAGTGGTGCCTTAGAGTACGTTTTTGGTGAATCGAGTCACACAATCCAGACGTGAGTTTACAATATTAGATTGAACACTGTCCACTTGCCATCTGTGGTGACAGGTTAACATCCTGTAAACTAAAGCCGGAACCTATTCTGGCAGATTTAAAAACAACAAATGCCTCCGGGTTTGGTGCACTGTACAAATGGCAAAATAAATAAATAAATAAATAAATACATTTCAAAGCATATACATGATAGTGTTTCATTAAAAAAGGTAAGCATCACCCAGACCACATGTGTGAAGAGGTAAACCTCTGCAACAGGTACCGCGCTGCATCAGTACGGCATCATTTAAATTAAGCAATAAGACCTGAGCCAGGGGGGGTTACTGCGTCAGGTAATGCCCCGGGGTCCATAGTTAAGTAGACCCTTTTGCCTTTCCACTGCCGCCATTGAAAAAAAAGAAAAAAGTAAATTAAAAAGATGGCCGCCATGGAACGGGCAGAAGGGACTCCAAGTAGTCCCTTCTCCCTGTCCGTGGTGGCCAGGACGTGGCTGTGGGCAGTGCCGCGACAAAGGCTTTGTAGTTTGTCGCGTTGGGAATGACCCAACGAAAGTCAATGAGCTCGCTTGTTACAAGCTCATTGTACCTAGAGGAGAAGAGGGGGCAGAAGACGGAGCGGTAAGAGGCGGCAGGCCGGGCCAGGGTGGTATTTAGGAGTCCTTTCCAGCCTTGGAACGCGGACTTTCTACCAGCAAATGAAGTCCACATTCTGAGTACTCTGATTGGCTGGGGCGGCTAACGAGTGTGCTAATATAAGACAAAGTTTGTGCAAGCCTTTAACACATAGCATGGAACTGCGTCCGTCCCCGTGACCATCACTGACCAATCAGAGACAGAGGCAAACTGCACGTTTTTCAGACCGCTCCTGACAATCGGATGAGCCATCCCTGCCCCAGTATCCGCCCTTCCGGTGGTCCCTGAGCCCCGTGCTGCTGCGGTATTGACACACTTCACCGTGTGGCACCGAGGCTGCGCCGGGAGTCTGTCAGCCAGCCTCACTGTACAAGGGTGCGCGGGAGGGGGGAGCAGATAAGCCAACGCGCCGAGTGCCCCAGATTGTGATTGACGTTTCCCTGTTGGGGAAGGGGAGACCTGCGGTGTATTGGCAGGGCAGGCGGAGCACCCACCAGGCCGGCGGAAGCTCTCCATGGATCTGTGTTTGCAGGTCGGGGGCCCTAACAGGCGGTGTCAGTCGGTGGGGACCGAGCGGGCTCAAGCCCCCCACCCCCCACCCCACGCCCTCCCCTCGCACATATCAGTTTCCTGAAGGATGTGGGTGGCAATAGCTTTAGCAGATGAGCGGTATGGGGTTGGGGGGGTCCCTCACCGGCTGACGTGAGCCCAGGGAGCTGTCACTTCGTCTCTCCCATGTGTAGTGGGGGAGAGATGGAGGTGGGGGCGCGGGGGGGGAGGGGCACAGGCTGCAGTGAGTCCAGGAGCCTGTCACTCAGGACCTGCTCTGAGCGACCGCATCGTCTTGACAGCAAGAGGGACCGTGGGGAGGGAAGGCGGGGGGAGGGGGGCAACAGGGAGGGAGCAGTTTTGACCAATACAATGCATCTATATTACAATTTTATGGGCATAGTTAAAAAATACAAGTCTTGAGAACGATGGGTTATACAAACATGTTATAACTATTTATTCTCATATGTCGAGCTCATTTGAGTATGGGCGGGACAGTTTGGTTGTATATATTTAGGGTGGTTGGCGGTCTGTTGCTTGCGGTAGTGGCATGTCTGTTGCCTGCTGTAGTGGCTTGTGTGTTGCTTGCGGTAGTCTATTGCCTGAGGTGGTTGGATGTCTGTTGCCTGCTGTAGTGGCATGTCTATTGCCTGGGGTAGTTGGATGTCTTTTGCCTGAATCAGTGGCATGCCTGTTGCTTGAGGGAGTTGGATGTCTGTTGCGTGTGGTGGTGGGATGTCTATTGCCTGCAGTAGTGGCATGTCTGTTCCTTGCGGTAGTTGCATGTCTGTTGCATGTAGTGGTGGAATGTCTATTGTCTGCTTTAGTGGCATGTGTGTTGCTTGTGGTAGTGACATGTCTATTGCCTGGGGTAGTTGGATATCTGTTGCCTGCAGTAGTGGCATGTTTGTTGCTTGCGGTAGTGGGATGTCTGTTGCATGTGGTGATGGGATGTCTATTGCCTACTGTAGTGGCATGTGTGTTGCATGTGGTGGTTGGATGTCTGTTGCCTGCAGCAGTGGCATGTCTGTTGCTTGCAGTAGTGGCATGTCTATTGCCTGGGGTAGTTGGATACATGTTGCCTGCAGTAGTGGCATGTTTGTTGCTTGCGGTAGTGGGATGTCTGTTGCATGTGGTGATGGGATGTCTATTGCCTGCTGTAGTGGCATGTGTGTTGCATGTGGTGGTTGGATGTCTGTTGCCTGCAGCAGTGGCATGTCTGTTGCTTGCAGTAGTGGGATGTGTATTTCCTGTGGTAGTGGCATGTGTATTGCCTGGGGTAGTTGGATGTCTGTTGCCTGAAGCAGTGGCATGTCTATTGCTTGCGGTAGTTGGATGTTTGTTGAATCTGGTGGTGGGATGTCTATTGCCTGTTGTAATGGCATGTGTGGTGCTTGCGGTAGTTGAATGTCTGTTGCATGTGGTGGTGGGCTGTCTATTGCCTGCTTTAGTGGCATGTGTATGGCTTGCGGTAGTTGGATGTCGGTTGCCTGAGGTGGTTGGATTTCTATTGCGTAGGGTAGCAGAACTGTCTGTTTCCTGAGGTGGTTTGGATGTCTGATGCCTGTGGTGGCAGGATCTCTATTGCCTGCTGTAGTGGTATGTGTGTTGCTTGCGGTAGTTGGTTGTCTGTTGCATGCAGTAGTGGCATGGCTGTTGCATGCAGTAGTGGCATGTGTGCTGCTTGCGGTAGTTGGTTGTCTGTTGCATGCAGTAGTGGCATGGCTGTTGCATGCAGTAGTGGCATGTGTGCTGCTTGCGGTAGTTGGATGTCTATTGCCTGTAGTGGTTGGGTGTCTGTTGCTTGGAATGGGGAACGCATATGGCCCTTTCTAGCTTAGGGTGAACGGTATTGAACCAATCAAACCTCTACAGCATTTGCTGTAATGCAGACATTTAAGAAGCCAAAAATAGAAAGCCGTTATTGTGATCCACGCGTCTGCCATGGAACTCTTTGCATCTACTGGGGGCTTACCCAGCATCCCCCTTTTTCTGTTTTGCATAATGTCTGCCTGGACTCTTGTTTCAAGGCATTTAGTTTCAGCTTCACTAAGTCACTGCCAACATGTATCAGAACATCGGCGTGTCTGCTGGGGCACACAGGGTCAAGGTCCTGAGGTGCATGCGTTTTTAAAATCAATAAGACTGTTAAAGTACCTCAGTTGGTCTATGTACCTATTGCAGACATCCGTTTGAATGTCTTTTCCGCCACTGAATGACGTTATGGTGAGTAATCGTAGCAATTGTTTTACAGCCTTTGGCTCTCACAGGGGGGCGAACAACCAGCAATTATAATTCTAACATAGAAAATGCCCTGTCACTGTGGGCTGCGAAGAAAAAAAGATGTGCGCCTTTTATTCCCCAAGATCTGTTTACAAGTAGACAGCAACACGAAAAATGGAAACGATTGAACCGAGATGTACGCAAGCACAAAGATGAAAAAAAAAGAAAAAGAAAAAGAACAAAGACTAACACAAAAAAAATAATATATTAAAAAATATTCTTATTATGATTATGGTATTTACGGAGTGTGGACCTAGCTTCGAGAAGCAACATAGCGCTTTACAGAGGTAGCAACAGAGCAGATGGATACGCAGGGGCACAGGGGAGGGGTACCGCTGTACCGGGTGGCCGGGAGCAGAGGGGCGGGCAGCGTCTAGAAAATATGTTCTATGTCTGGCGACATACATGGGACCAACGCCCGGGTCTTGAGTCGCCCCCGGATCGGCTTCACAGAGCGAAGGCCCATGTGGAACACACCTTGAACACAACCTCCTCACTTTAAAGGCCTCTTTTAGAGTTTGTCCGCGCGCGCGCGGTACAAAAGTATCTCTAACAAGATTACCGCCACATTTACTGCCAAATTCAGACTTTCAAAATTCAATGCTCCAAAAACTGCCTGATTTTGTGCGGGGGAAATGCCCTCTGCACAAAACCATTACCGCAGGCGGTAGCTACCACCTGCGGTAATTACGGGTCCTCATGGCGTACTATTAGACTTCAAAATGGGGAAATAGGATACCCTACATTGGAAAATGAGCACAGAAAGTCCCTTTTCAAATTAAAGCACGTAGGCCCAGCCCATTTTCTTGTTATCCCGTGCTCTAGAACAAAGTGATCATACATTTTAATGTTCTTGTCTCTTAGTTTAAACGGGGTAATTATACCATGACCACAATAATACCTACATTTGAAGGAAATGTTTTTGTATTTGTCTTCTGGAAAGGGAATTTTTGAAGGCATTATTCAATATTGAGAGACCGTAAAAAGAAGCAGGAATACATTTAACCTCAAACTGAATTTCGAGGTCCAGGAGGATGTGTTTAAACCTCTTCTCTCCGGCTTCCAAAGAATATTTAAATCCTTTCATTTTTTTAAACGTATGAAGTCATGTTTCCAAGGGAAAGAAAAGACAACCCTGGGTGGAAAGAGGAGACAGGTTCCTCTAGTAGAATACGTCCCCGTTTCCCAAAAATAACAACTGGCAACTGTAACACTCCCAGCTTCTGAAATACAGACAGGAATTAGGCACGGAAAAAATCCCGCAATGACAGAGCTAAGGGTGACATGTAAACAGGATACGCCGAGGTTTGCTAAGAGAGTACAACTTTGCTCTTAATTGCCTCTGCTGATGGCTTTTTTATTTATTTTCTGATTGGAAGGCCGCGGGAGATTAGGGAGCGCTTTGACTCCCATGTCAAACATCGCGTCACTCGGCGCTCGCTCGTCGCCGGAGACTCGCTGTTTGCTAAAAAGTTTTTTTTTTTAGCCGTTCACTCTTAAATGTCTTCTGCTTCTTGGCAAGGATTATATGTTCATTAACAAGTAGCAGAGGCACAGCCACCGCCAGCCACCCCCTGCCCCCATAAACAGTCCCATTCAAACAAGACAGGTCGGATCCGCCAGAAGCCTGCCCTGAGCCCTGACCTGGACCGCCACGTTTCCTGCGAGCATAAGAACATCCCGCTCACGAGGACTGGTGACTGCTTCTGGTATGAAACAACATGGGCGGTTAGTTGCTGTACCGAGAAGCAGAACAGGTGATGGCTGCACTGTCTGCATTAATCATAACCTCTGGCATTTCCAGAGGAAACCCTCCAGACCATCGTTCTTCGCCGCCCCGCCTTTGTTTTTGGCCCCCGTTAGGGCCTTAATAAGTCAATGCCCGAATAAGTGAAAGGATGGATGGACGAATGGAGGGGGGAGGTAGGATGGCGAGGGGAGGGAGGGTCGGATGGGTGGAGGGATGGTTGGAGGGAGGGATGGATGCATGAAGGGATGCATTGAGGGATGGATGGAAGGATGGAGGGAGGCATGGGTGGATGGAGGGATGGATGTAGGGGGAGGGAGAGAAGGAGAAATGGAGGCAGGGAGGTTGGGGGGAGGGTGCGCAGGACGGGTGGTTGGAGGGAGGAAGGAAGGATTCGAGGGAGGGATGGATGGATTGATGGACGGAGGGAGGGAGGGAGGGATGGGTGGATGGAGGGATGTTGGAGAGAGAGAGGGGGAGATGAAGGCAGGGTGGTTGAGGAGGGAGGCCGGGGTAGACGGACGGTTGGAGGGAGGGAGGGATACAGGAATGGATGGAGGGGTGATTGGAAGGAGGTAGGGAGGAAGGAAGGAATTGAGGGAGGGAAGGATGGATAGATGGATGGAAGGATGGAGGGATGAATGGAGGGCTGGTTGGAGAGAGGGAGGGATGGATGGAAGGAAGGAGGGATGGGTGGGTGTGTCGATAAATCTATTTATGGGCCGTCAATGGGTCGGTGGGTGGTTGGAAGAAGGAAGGAAGCAGGAGGGATGGATGGATGGATAGGTCGATGGATGGATTTATGGAGGGTGGGTGGATTGGTGGGTATGGTTGGATGGATGGAGGAAGGAAAGAAGGATGGAGGGATGGATGGATGATGGATGGAATGAAAGATGGAGAGGTGGAGGGAGGGATGGATGGGTCATAGATGGATGTATGGGTTGGTGGTAAGATAAGAAGGAAGGAAGGAACTAAGGAAAGATGGATGGATGGTGGGAGGGATGGATGCATGGATGGAGGAAGGGATGGATGGTTGGAGGGAGGGATGAATAGATGGATGGATGGATGGATAGATGGATAGATCGATGGATGGATTTATGGGAGGGTGGCTGGGTGGATGGATGGGTGGGTGAATGGATGGTGGGTGGCCGGATGGAAGGAAGGATGACAGGATGGATGGAAGAAAGGATGGAGAGGTGGGTGGAGGGAGGGAGGAAATGATGGGTGGATGGTCAATGGATGGATTTTTGGGTGGATGGATGGATGGAAGAAAGAATGGAGGGATGGATGGATCAATGGTGGATGGATGGAGGGGTGGATGGAGGGAGGGATGGCTGGATGATACTCTTACGTTTTCAAGTACAGTTTGCTCAACACCCTTCTCGGTTAGAAGTCTGATCTTGGTGCTGGTGACAAGGGATTTCCCTAGGACGAAGGCAGAGTTTTAGCATTCTGATGGATGGAAGCAAGGTTGAAGATGCATCAAACATTGAAGAACAGCAATTCCTTTCATCTCCACTGAGTTTCAGGAAAGGTCCTACCATCTATCACTTACAGGCAGGCAGGTGGTACAGCCATTTAATGCTCTTCTTGGTGAGCCATAGGTACAGTTGAGCTCTCTTCCAACACCATATAAGGTTCAGAAGGTGTCATGGTGGTCACCTGTGGTCTTAACGCGAGGTGCGTGCATATGCTGAGAGCACTGGCCACACCGTGCGGAGAATGGGACCAGGTGGAGAGCTTGGGGTCAGTCAGCCAGGATGGATGGTTATTGGCAGACGGTGGAAACTGAAATGCATGACTTTTCAGATGATCAGAAAAGTATGGTTGGTGCAGGTGTTCCTCCAATAAGACAGGATGGTCGCAGTGGGCAGCAGCATTCCGAACTCTGGATCTGCGTCTTCAGTCCAGTTACGATTGCCACTAGCAATTTCACCATAATCTGTTACTGTTAGAGCCATTCCTAACAGCAGCAAATCCCCCAAATGATGAGCAGTGGTAAGGCGGTGCCAATTTCCATTCATGGAGTCCCACGGGTCTCCATTGGGCATTTGGAGGGTTTATCACCGGCAGTAAATCAATTGGCGGTAATTCCTCAATTTTTTTAAGGCAAAGTGGATGAAATATCTCCAGCCAGACGCTCGAGGTATTTATTCCACTTTACCTCCAAACTTGTACTGTGGCGGTGCAGTGAAAGTGGTGGTAATTTACTAATCACCACTTTTTTACCACACTGCCATACTTGCAATGAGGCTCACTGTGTAAATTCTGTGTGTGCTACAATACGACACAATGGATTAAGATTAGTATAATATTCAGAGTCCTGAGGAAACTACACTCGACAAGAAACCCTTGTTAACTATTGATTATTAAGTACATAGTACATAGTAAAAAAAGGCATTAGGAATCACTGGGTAAGGAAAATCATGAAATATCTCTTGTCAATTTAATTGGAGCAGATGTATGTATCAAATTGTTCAAATCAATGAAATTAGTGTGAAAACAATCCTGGTGTGGACAAGAAACACCTTGATTTTTTTTTTTACAAGATTTCATTTTTTAAACAATAGTCTTCTGCCAATGTGTTTTTAATCCATGCACATGCTGTCTTTTGTTGTCTAAGAGGTTTCAGTGGGAGCGATGTGAAATGCATGTGGGCCTCTTAATTAACTCTATTTTTGTATATTATCTACTATTCATTTTTCATTATTACTATTAATTCATTGATGTTCTCTAGTAACATTTTAAAAAATATGTGTGTGTAGGAAATTCTTACTGATTCACTTAATAAATATGTACATTGAAATAAATTGACCTTTAAATGCTTTTTTGAACATCTCCAAGAATGGACTAGTTATGCAATAAAATGTTTTGAGGTCCATGTTTTTTGGTTGTTTATAGGTAATTCAGTTATCACCCATTATTTTTTTTTACAATGCTGCCATACTCGTAATGAGGCCCACTGTGTCAATCCTTTGCGTGCTATATAACATATCACCATGGATTAAGATTAATTTCATATTTAGAGTCCTGAGGAAGCTACTCTCGACAAGAAACACTTGTTAACTTTTTTATCAAGTACATTGTACATAAAAATGATCTGTTTGCTAATTGTGCAATTAATGAGCCTCCCAATATACAAGTGCTATTTCCCACAGCCTGATTCCGGCTCATAAGATGACTGCTTGAAGTGACAGATTCCTTCGACAGTCGTGGCTTTTTAAGGACCCAGTAATGCTGATCGCCCAGAGCACACAGTGGTATGGCGTTCTGTCTGCCCTCGTACAGTCCCGGCTTACCCGGTGGTTCTGATACGCCGTCACTGCGGTGAAGCGGGTCTCCTCGAAGACGAAGGTTTTGAAGTTCTCCTCTGCGTACTTCTCGCTGTCCTTCCGCGGGTCCACGTACACCACATGGAACCGAGGCTGATACCGGTGCATGGAGTTTAGGATGATCTGGGGGGCACAAAAAAAGGGGAGGGGCGTTATTCCTGAGCAGCCATTCTCCAGCACATGAAGCCCGCATATTTGGGCGCCAACAATTATATAGGAATTACAGCCCCAGAAAATCAGTAGGAGATCAACAAAAACATAAAGAACTACTCTTTTGTTGCTACTTCTTAAAATGATTCAAAACATCTAACACATATTTCTGGAAAATAAAATTGTTTATCACACGTAACAAATAGTGGTTCAATGTCCCAAATCAGGTGTCTGCAACCTATGATGACCTCCATTGGCTATGCTGGAAAGGGTTGATGGGAGTTGTAGTCCCAAACATCTGGAGAGCCAAAGGTTGCAGACCCCTGTCCTAAACGTTCCACATTGCCTTCAAAGTAATCGGGGCGGGGGTGAAGGCACGAGGAGGTAGGACTGCTCCTCCTGGACCCTCACAAGAGCATTGCCCCAGGCACCGTGCCCATATCCCCCCACCCACAAACACGCACCCCTGACTCACATGCCCGTTGTCATCCAGGAGGTTGTTGGTCAGCTTCAGCTTGTCGAAGGAGACAATCTGCTTCATCCACTGGGCCCCCTTGGCTGGAGAATCGGGGTGGTAGTGCACCCTGCCGGGCGTGGCGGGATCAGCCTTCCCCGCCACCAGCCACGAGGAGCTGTGGAAGGCATACCTGAGTAAAGAAGAGAGGGAGAGTAAGGTGACTGTCCCCACACCAGAGGGATTGTGACTTCTCATCTTTTTGATATGCATTCAGGTGCGTGTGTGTCTGGCAGTAGACTTTTTTTGTTGTTGCCACAAATAAGAAATATGCTACAGCTACACAACCTCACAATCACATATTGGTCAGGCAAACACGTATTTATCTGTCCTCCAAACCAGGCAGCAAGCTGGGTGGCAGCCTTACAGGGGCACGCCAGTCGCAGGTGGCGTGCTTCACATGTACCAAATAACATGACCACCAATAAAACAAAACAACCCCAGCAGGGGGGGCATTACCGGTCAGGTAATGCCCTTCGGGATCAGTTACAAGCCTGAGTGAAGCGAGGGCTCTACATAAGCTATGACGCATTACCTGACCCGTAATGAACTCCATGTTGTACCGGGGTACTAATAGTGTTGTTATGTCAAGTTGAGAAACAACGTGTATGCCATTTCTCTGCTCGAGATAAAAACTACAAATCAAGATGGCTGCCATTGATCGGGGTGAAGGGAACTACATGTAGTCCCTTCTCCCTTTCCATGGTGGCCGTTGCCAGATCGAGGATGCGCCGGGATAAGTAGTGTTGCCGGCACCTATTAGGGATATGAAAGCGCAAGGTAAGTGGGCTGGAGCGGCTGGAAATGTGGTAAAGGGAAGTGGGAGGAACGGGCAGGGGATGTGGGTGGGGGCGTGAATTTACCTGATTCCTGGGGAGGGAAGATGGCGGCCTCGCACTGTGAGGAGGCTCGGAAGGGGGTCTTTAGCATATGTTAAACCCCGTTCTTTGCCTCCTACTTGGCTGGGGGGCTGCCAAACCCCCTTTGCCAGGTACTTATAAAGTATAAGAAGCATTTTGTATATTTTTCAAACGCTAATTACATTTTCAAACAAATCAAGCTGGTTCCGAAATTATGTTTTCACAAATTGCAATGCCAATGCTGCTTGATGGAAATTGTCACTTTCTTTATTGAATGAGCTAAAGAGCTATGATTGTAAAGCACTCCGTTGCTCCTAGAAGCCAGTTGCTTCCATTTATAGTGGGGTGCTTTTGCCAGGTTGGTATTCACCTCCCGGGGTTAGTAATGGAACCCTTGTTTGATGCCTGCGCCAGCGCTGCTCTACACTGTTAAGTTCTCTCCTGGAAGGGGTGCGCTGGAATACCCCACTCTTCCCGCAAGGCCTAGCCCTCCATTTTAGCGTTTTGTCTCAGAATGTTGAAACTTTATAGTTTCCCTGATATATATTTGTTTAGCTGTGTGAAGTATGCTCCTCCCCTCTTAGTTTGGGAATGTCTTACCTTACAAAGAAATTGACACATGTCACCCTTAATGGTGACACCTAAAATCGCCCCAACATTGCGTTCCGACACTACCTACCTCAATGACGCCCACGGTTGTCCTCCTGAAACCTGCATTCTCGCCGGAAAATGAGGCACACGCAGTTCTGAGAAGGAGGCCTTTACGCTCACAGCTCCACTCTCTTGCATTTCCTCTGCCGTGAACCCCCACATGTAGTCCTCAAGACACATCTGTTCAGCGAAACGTATGAAGTGACACCGCCCCAGGTCATGTGTGATACCTTGACTCAACCCAGGGCACACTGTATGTGGGGCTTCCAAGGCCTAGACTAGAATGGGAAAGGCGAAACTTCAAGTCCCAGAATGCAAAATACTATTGGCCAAAAACTCAGAAGAGGAACCGTTTATCATACAGAATATGGGGGCCTCCTGGCAGATGTAAGCATAGATCTCATACCTGATCTCCTTCTAACTTCTCCCTTTTATTATACTCATCCCTGCATGGCTTCTCAGAAAGCGCTTTGAAGCCATATCAGGCAGCATATGTGCTACACCAAACGCCCACAAAATTAATATTGGCCGTCCCTCGGGCTATAGAGCACAGAATGTCCTATTTATTATACTAAAGAATATTTCATAGCGTCAACCCACTACCAGGTACTCCCCCCCCCTCACCCCCCTTAAGCCCACATGATTTACGGCATATGTGCCAACATACCCCATGCCATGCGGTAGATGCACATTCAGTCCTGTTTTCTTCTGGGAATTATGGGACTTGTAGTCTTGCTGTTCTCATTATTGGAGCCAGGATAATAGGTCCCAGAAGGCAGTAGGGATTCAGGCCTCTAAACACCGTAACCAGCATTTCTCCATCCATGAAAACTAACGCAAAACAGTGGCAATGCCGTCCAAAAAAGCGGAACCCCATGTTGGTTGCCACTGTGCCCGGTTTACGCTACCCTAGTGACAGGAGAAGAGATGCCAGGCCAGGGGATTGCCATTTTCTCTAGAAGCAGTCCTGGCTTTTTATCCAGCAGTGCATTGTGTTCTGGGATTTGTAGTTTGGCAGTTTCTGTTTGGCGTATGGGCCTACAGGTGCAGTTTGCAAGGTGCTACTAGTTGAAATGGACACTGGCGTGACTGCAGGCGATGCTGATGGCTTGGAGGCAGTTGGCAGCTATGGCATCAATCATATGCATTACACCCCCTGCTCCATCGCCTCTCTCTACGTGGCTTGTTTATTTCTGGTGCCAGGGTTGCCATGTCGACGCTAGGCCCGGTTATGGCTCCCGTCAACAGGCTCACGTGCAAAGGTAGGTCGGGAGGGGCCTCTTCAAGTTGTTGGTCTTTTTTTTTTAATTTAATGCAGGAAATTCTAGTTTTGTCCTTCGCATTATGTTCCCAGGACTACAAGTCCCAGAATGCAAAGATGAAAGCTGATCTGGGCGACGCCTCACGCTGCTTAAACGCCGCAGCATCCGCCAGTCTCTTGCTCACTTACCACAACCCTTAAGCCTGAAAAAAGAATTCCTTTCTGCCGCCTCTCACGCCAGGGCCCTCCCAGGGGAACCTTTAATCCCCCTTTCTGCTCCAATTGTCTTAATTATGCTGATTAAGACCGTGAACAACTTTCACCTCGAGACAGAAGTTGAAGGATAATAATTGCCTAGTAAGAACGTTTGGCAGTAAATGCCAGGCTCGTGTTCAGATCCACGTGGCTCTGTTTTTCTCGTTTCCGAAAGGGTGTGTGTTTTAATTGTGTCAAAATGTCAAAAGTGCTGTTTGTGTCGGAGAGTGAGCCTTGGACTAGCCCTCTAAATAAACAGGCAGTTAAATGCTTAGACTGGTCCGGGGTGGAGGCGAGGCTGCCAGAGGCGTACCCAGATTCTTTTGACTGGGGTGGGCCCTCTGGGGCACTGGCCTATGCAGGGGTGGCATGAAGTACGGGCACACACACACACATAACGATCATAGTTTAGGATGATGGAGTGGCACCTGGGGTGGCCAGTCAAATTACAGGGGTATCACGTGCCACCCCAGGGCACTCCCAGGACACTCCTCTGGAGGCTGTGATGCAGTTCACTGGACAATCCCAACAGAGGCAACCCGGGGAAAGATCCTAATATATCGGATGTAAGTAGAAAATTGGCATCAATAGCGGGTCCCTTTGGCGGTTCCGATGATGCCAAGCCTTTTGCTGGGTGGGTTATCTAATAGAAAGTGCCATGTGTGATATTAATAATCATCAATATTTAGAAAGACTGCATAGTACATTGTTTTTTTAATGACACAGCAAATACACCTGGCAAGTTACACGCTTACGTTTGAGTCCTGCAAATTAATTTAACCTTCAGTAAAAGAAGTAATGGTAATTGGTTATTTATCACGTGCTTAATACCTAGAGGTTTCTAAGCACTGACCCAGGGATCGAACCCCTGTGGCTCCGCATTGTCTTGCTTCCAAGGTGAGCACATTGCCACTGAGCTATTCTCCCGAGTCATTAAACTTTGTAATACTCACTTAGATAAGGTAGGAAGCTGGTAAGCAGCGCTCTATGAAAATCCTTTATTCTTTGACAAGTAAAAGCGCCAACAGTATATCTGCTTGATTGTAAAAGGACACTCTGAAGTTGATTTACAGAGTGTTTTTCAATGGAAACTTACCATTGAAGAACGCTTTTGCAATATATATAATAGAAGTTGTACCCCTTTGCACGGTAAATGCTACTAAAATAAAAATAATTAGACAAAGGTATATTTATATTTTATACGTTTTACTTGTCTGCACCAAGGAACCTATCCACATATCAAATTTAAAGTTTGTAGCATGTTCGGAAGTATGCTGACCATTTTGAAAAAAGACACACACACACATATCCACAAATTTCCCCAAAAAATAAAAAAATAGACAAACGTATGTTGTACCTTTTCCATTATCTACACCATGGAACCCACCCACATGCCAAATTTCAGGTTTTTAGCGTGTTGGGAAGTATGCTTAACATTTAGAAAAGACACACACACATATCCAAGCATTGCAGACCGATTAAAAAATGCTTTAAAAAAAAACAAATTAGAAAAATTTATATTTTATACTTTGTACATTGTCTACACCATGGAACGTACCCACATGGCACATGTGAGGTTTGTAGCATGTTCAGAAGAATGCTGAATATTACGAACACACACACACATATCCACAAAATTTCCCACAAAAATAAAAAAATATAGAAATGTACATGTTATACATTTTACATTATCTACACCATGGAACCCTCCCACATGACAAATTTCAGGTTTGTTGCATGGTGGGAAGTGTGCTGAACATTTCAAACAGACACACACATATCAAAGCATTGCAGATCGCTTGAATAAAATGCTTAAAAAAATAAAATTTGAAAACATTATATTGTATACTGTTTACATTGTCTACACCATGGAACCCACCCACATGCCACATTTCAGGTTATTAGCATGTTGTGATGTATGCTGAACATTTTGAACAGACACACACACACATATCTAAGCATTGCAGACTGCTTAAAAAAAGCTTTTTTTAAAAACCCAAATTAGAAAAATGTATAATTTATACATTTTACATTGTCTACATCATGGAACCTACCCACATGCCAAATTTCAGGTTTGTGTCATGTTCAGAAGTATGCTCAACATTTCGAACAGACACACACACACAAATCCAAAAATATCTCCCAAAAATAAAAAATAGACAAAGGTATATGTTAGACTTTTTACATTATCTAAGCCATGGAATCCACCCACATGCCACAATTCAGGTTTGTAGCATGTTGGGAAGTATGCTGAACATTTCAAACAGACACACGCAAATATCCAAGCATAGCAGACTGCTTAAAAAAACGCTTTAAAAACGTAAATTATAAAAATGTACATTTTTGATACTTTTTGCATTGTCTACACCATGGAACCTGCCCATATGCCAAGTTTGAGGTTTGTAGCATGTTCTGAAGTATGCAAAACATTTCGAACAGACACACACACGCACACATCCAAGCATTGCAGAAGGCTTAAACAACTCTTTAAAAAACCCAAATTAGAAAAATGTATATTTTATACTTTTTACATTGTCTACACCATGGAACTCACCCACATGCCACATTTCAGGTTTGTAGCATGTTGGGAAGTATGCTGAACATTTGGGACAGACACACACACACATATGCAGACCGATTAAATAAAACGCTTTAAAAAAACAAATTAGAAAAATGTATATTTTATACTGTTTATATTGTCTACACCATGGAACCGACCAAAATGCCACATTTCAAATTTGTAGCATGTTGGGAAGTATGCTGAACATTTGGGACAGACACACACACACATATGCAGACCGATTAAATAAAACGCTTTAAAAAATCAAATTAGAAAAATGTATATTTTATACTGTTTACATTGTCTACACCATGGAACCTACCCACATGCCACATTTCAGGTTTGTAGCATGTTCAGAAGTATGCTGAACATTTGGCACAGACACACACATGCAGACCACTTAAATAAAACGCTTTAAAAAATCTAATTAGAAAAATGTATATTTTATACTGTTTACATTGTCTACACCATGGAACCGACCAAAATGCCACATTTCAAATTTGTAGCATGTTGGGAAGTATGCTGAACATTTCGAACAGACACACACCCGTATCCAAGCATACCCGAACCCTTTGAAACAACGCTGTAATAAAACCCAAATTTGGAAAAAATATAATGCATACTGTTTACATAGTCTACACCATGGAATCTACCCACATGCCAAATTTCAGGTTTGTAGCATCTTGGGAAGTATGCTATACACTACACACACACATACAAAACACCTAAAGGATATGGTGGGTTTAAACAGCCTGATAAAAACCCTTTTAAGTGAAATGTGAAAGTACCATGGTTCATTGGGCTAAGTTCCACATTCCAACACTACCTAGTAACCACCGCTGGAAGCCACATCAGCAAGGCATTGTGGGTATGCACATTATCCCAAATGTGGAATGTGTGACTTGGCTCAAATGGACTTTCCAATATAAATACTTGGGGACAAGTGTTTTTTTTTTTAAGAGAGTTAAAAATATGGGCAATACAAAAAAAGTGGAAAGTTACAGCTACAGTGAGGCGGGGGTAATGGGTGTTGCTGAAGAGAATGGCCACTGGGTTACTTTCAGGAACCGAATGCTGCTTTATGGAAAGTATGTCCAAACAAAACGTATTTAGGCAACACGTCAAGGGATGACGGCGAAAGTCTGTGGCCACTGGCCGTGGCCAGTGTGCCCAACAGAAACATAGTGGTGTGGCCACGGCTCACGGCCATGGATTAGTGGGCCTGTTTAGGAAACCTACTGGAGCAATATGCAAAGGGGCCACGGCCAAAGGCCATGGCTAGTGGGACCGGAAAAAAGCTATTGGGGCAACATGTAAAGGGGCCGCAGCCGAAAGGCAGAGACCAACTGTGATGGGCGAATACCATGGCTTATGGCCTGTAAAAAAAACATGGTATAACAAAACCCTTGAAATTCACTGAATAAAACATCGAGTTAAGGTGCAGATAAATTGTGCAGATTTAACACAAAACCCTTGAAATTCAGCGGATGCGGGAAGTCATGACCAACTTAATTCGGCTCGTTCCCTTTGCAAAGCCCATGAGCACATGCATATTATGAGAGAAGGGATTCACAATGACGTGCAGAATTGCATTATGGGGGACATGGGCTTATGGGGGACATGAACGGGAACGCGTCGAGTTAAGCTGCCCATGACTGTCCATATCCCCTGCCTTTCATGAATGGAGAGTTTGCAGGGTCCCCTGGGTCACCCCTGTGATTCTAGCTGTCACCCACAGGGCGGCGGCGCGCTCCCGCAGTTCCGCAGCAGCGCCCTCTGGTTAATGTACTTCACTTTCTGCTCTGGCTTGCGTTCTTGCTGGCAGGCTTCTCCTTTAACCCATTTCTGCACCCCCCCCCTTCCCACCAGAATTGGAAAATGTCTAAATATTTACCCACCCTACAGTGGGGCTCTCATGTATTCTGCATAAACTTAACTGGACAAATATATCAAGCCCCTGGTAATCCATGCAGCCCTGCGGGGTGGGGGCCGCTGCACGTGGCGTATGCGGCGCGCGGGGACACTAAGTGCACACGGCTGCACAAAGGGCTGACTTTAATATCTCGCAGCTGTGTGCGGGGGAGGGGTGTTCTGCCGCTCCCCTCTGCTCCCCACTCGGGGGGTTCAAACAAGGTGCTGTGCCGCCCAGGAAGCCTTGGCTGCTTCATTTCTGTGCTGTGAGCGAAATACACTGCCCGTCCCTTTACCTGCTTTAGGAAATGTTATTTTGCCATCATAAACAAACGAAGAAACTCTGTAATGTGTGGGCCTCGGAATTCCTTTCGCCCTGGGGGGGGGGGGGGGGGCAGATGGAGGGGCAAGCTTCGGGGAGTGGGGTCTTTGAGCAGCGCACTTTGGGCCGGATTCACAGAAGTGTTTTATAATGGTGCAATCCCATTGAAAAACGCTCGGTGACTGTGCTTTGCAGTCGATGTAAGTCAAAGTGCCTTTAACGGGTGTGTTTTAACGCAGCATACACACACACCTATGCACACACGTTCACAACCCTACACGCATGCACACATTCACACCCACACCCCTACACGCGCCCACACACACACACACACACTCAGACCTACGTCCCTCTTAAAATGTGTGCTTGTTACCTTGGCCGAAGACGGTGTTATTTACTCTCAAGAGAGAGTGACAGCTCCGCTGGGGCTTTGGGGGTGTAGGGTGGGCGGGGTGGGTGAGCAAGGAGATAGATCTGCAGTTTGGGTTTAGGGAACGCAGGCCCAGCAAGGAAGCGCTTTATTCCAGAGCGCCTGGAAGCCGGTGTGAATAAAATGGCCGCGCGTTCCTGGGCCCCGGCCGCGCGTTCCTGGGCCTACCGCGGCGCCTTTATTGCGAACTCATGTTAAAGACCTGGCAAATGCTCTCATCATATAACTCGGATCCAACATTGCATAAGGTTTTAAATTGCCATCAGTTTGGCCTGACCAAATATAACTTGTTAGCAATAAGAGGAGGAGCGAATAGTCATTTTCACGGCGTTTAGCCAACGTCACACCAAGGCCCGAACATGTGTTCATATGTATCCGATACACGTAGTTTATAAACTCTCATCAACGGAAACTTCCGGCTTTACTGCGTGCCCTTTATTTTCAAGGTCAAAGCTTGTACGAATATAGCGCTTATGTCAGCAGGGAAGTATTAGGAAGAAAGCGCTTTATTTTCACTTTACGAGGTCACTTTTTACTGAACTGCGCTGATTTGTACTACCTGAAAGGAGCCGTGGGGGGGGGGGGACATCTCAATTTACTGCCCCCTGCTCCCCCTCTCGCTTTCAAATGAAATAAGAGGCAGTTTGAAAGGTCGACTTTCTGGAGGAGAACGAAAATGCGGGCCGAATTCGGCAGAAGTTGGAGGCGGGCCCTCCGCCCAGACATTATTTTGTTTCCGGAGCAAAGATTTTCAACATTGTACAAATAAGTCGGGTTGAAAGTGAAATTGCTTTTTAAAAAAAAATAAAATCACGGTGCTCCCAATTAGCTAATTTATAAAACCCTGGAGTGTAGAATTGGAGACCACGGAGTGTCTGCGTGTAATGAATTAACAAGGCAGTGGGGGGCGAGGGGGGGGGGGTCGTGCATTGCTTCCGCTGCCACTTGTCCCGCGTCTTGCGTGACGCTGCGTGCCAGGCCTGCGTTTCCAGTTGCACGCTGGGACTCGTAGTTGTACTGTAAGTGTAACCTCTTTTCTTATAAAGCAAACTTAGGGTTCGCGGTGGATCTGTCCGGACCACCTCTCCTGTGTGCCCCCCATCGCACCGATATTTCCCCCCGTTAGCTCAATCACCCCTTCTTTGCTCTGGTCGGTTTGGGGTGGGGGGTATTTAGCTGGTTTTGGATAGGAGGAAAAGGACTTCAAATATACCCGAAATCTTCCTTTAGCGGGGTACTTGACACCTGACTTTGGAATACCTATATGTATTTTGTGTACAAGACCTGGCAGAAAATATATGCGCCCGATCAAACACAAATAGCCGTGAACGGCGCTGTAATGATGTCGTTTTTGCATAATAGCGGAAGGCGCGCCGCTGCTTTAAGGAAGTGAGGTAGAGCTAAAAAAATAAATAAAAAAACAATATTTGTACGTGTTATCGTATGGTCGTTTTAAAACTATTTTCCATACACGGGTGTGCACGGCAACGGGGAGCAGAAGGCGCCAAAGGGTTGCAGAAGGCGAATCACAGCTGCGTTCGCATGCCTCGAGATTGGCTGAATTTCTTAAATGAGCATTTTAGAGTCTCTGCGAATGAAGAGCACTTTTTAGGGCCTGAATCGTGGAATTTTTAGCGCACAAACACACTAGTGCGCTCGCCAGGAATGAGCGCGACCATGCTTGCGCGCCACGGCAACACTTGCGCGCCAGGGCAACACTTGCGCGCCACGGCAACACTTGCGCTTTCCCTGCCACAAAGCGACCTCTACATTTGAAAATTAAATCACCCACGGGAAACGCGGGACTAGATGACCAAGGACGACCCTAAACTCTTTGAAGTAAGTGAGAATTTAATTTGACCAATGACATATGTACAAACGCGGTATGGCTTCTATTTTACGAGTCCAGCAAGTGTAACTTTCGGTAAGAGGCGGGGTCATTTCTTGGACTGCCACAGCACAAACACCCACTTTTTTCCAGAAAAGGCAAACTCAAGACTTTCATAAACCGGCCTGTTTTATTTATTTGTAGCCTTCTCGCCTTCGTAGTTTTACATATTGGCTTAGGAGCCGGCTTTGACGTCGTTGTATTCTATAAACGGCGATAGCCTCAATGGTAAATCCTTCTGAGTAGCGCTTCTTTCCGGATTCCTCGGGCTTCAAAGCACTGTAAAACGTCCTCTATTGTTACCGCACTCGTGACAGTTTCCTGCATAGGGACGTATCTGGCTCTAGATTTAGATGTAGACGTTTCTATATTTTACAGATGCTCCGAAGACCCCCCCCCCCCCCCCCGCCGGTGCCCTCACAGCGGCTGCAGGGGTCCTGCCCGGCCAGCACTGTGCAAACACGCGTGTGTTCAACACGCGTGTGTGAGAACCAGCGGTTTGTGTCCCTGTAAAGCCGTATGGGAGGGCGCGACCGCCCCCTGCCGCTGGTGCACGAACACGGGGCTTTTAAGAGCCTCGCCAGGACGTGACCCCCTGCGGGGAGGCCGCGACTCTTAACAGAATTCACGATTCTCCTGTTTCTCTCTCCTCTCAGTACAAATCTGCAATTAAGCAGGCCCCTGTAGACCGCTGTCTCCCCCAACTTCTGCCCACATTAAAGAGCATATATATGTTTGTGTTTGCAGGAGAGGGGCAGAGGGTGTGGCGGTGGTGGACGACCTGGGCAATGCCCCCCAGCCACCCTCACGGGCCCCGCCTCGATGCAACGACCACACGACTTTATGAAGCTGCTGGGGGTCCCTCGCGCGCGCCAACAATCACAGACGCACTGCACAGGCGCTTTCACACACTTTCCATAAAATAATGAACTCCGCACACGCAGTCTGAACATGGGGGATTCGAATGAATAGTACGAAAAATAGACTAGATTTGCACTGGTGTGTGTGGGAGGCGGAGGGTGGGAGGGGGGGGGGGGTAAGCTCCCAAAAGTGCACACGTGCTTTCTTTATTCACATTGTGTCACAAGATAAGTTACAATAGTGTAACAAAAGTACTGCGAAGCTATCTTTCATTTTCCCTTCTCTCCCCACTAGCCCAGCACCTGGAGGCGATGTGTTTATAATTGTAATTATATTAATTACAATTGGTTATTTATAACGCGCTCAGAAGTTTCTAAAGGCGAACGCGGGGATCGAACCCGCGTTGCTGCACAGCGTCTTGCCTCCAAGCAGCGCACGTTGTCCGTGAGTTATTCTCCAGGTGGAGCGCAGTGTCTACTCCATATTGATTCTAACACAACATGTAACTGACTGCGGGGTTATGTTCTATATTCGACGCTTCCAATGTTTACTTGTCACTCAAGCAACACACGTGTAAACACTGTTTCCCATGTCCCCCCTCTTTTATTATACTGACACTCTCACATAACAAAGCCAGGCTCAGACTAGCCTCCAAGGCTGGTCCAACAGGCCAGGGCAGTCCAGTATTCTGGGGTAATGCTGGCCGACTTGATCGCGGCGTGCACTGTGCAGCCAGAAGCTTTGCACGATGCTAATACGATTGATAATGTGGGCCTGTACATAGCGCTTTATGCTGTATCCATACCGCTTTCAAGCACTGTAATAGCAGGTGTTCTAGCACAGTGCTCCTTATAGTGTACCACGTGTTACACATATTTTCTGAACAGGCACCCCAGGGGTTACCTGACATTACCAGATCTGCTGCATTTTCTGTGTACGCCCCCGCAACTGTTTATCGTCCAACTGCGAGCCCGAACACTGCCTTATTCGTGTTTTTTTTTTTAGGGTTTTTATAATCTGTTGCACGTGAGACCACTTAATGCTGTCCTTTGTACAGCGAGATACATGCCACAACATTCACTCAATTAAATAAAAAAAAGGATTTAAATAGAAAACAGCATTTTCAAAGAAGTTAAGATTAAAAAAGTAAGATGGTGTCTAAATTCCTGTCAAGAGCTGACATTAAAATGCCAAAATAACTGGCAGTGGTAAAAATAAAAGAAATAACCTTTACAGGAGCCCAAAAGTAAAAAAATAAAAGAAGTAATGAAAAGCGATGAAAAGCTGTAGATGAAGCGCCAACAGAAAGTGTGCATATTAAGACCAGAATTGATCTCATTTTTGTCATCTTAAAAATCTGCATTTTGTATTCATATTTCTACAAACCCACCCACATATGTGCATCTGTGCGCAGAAAGAAGCGCGTGCAAACACAACCACTGGGTTCCTTCGTATCCTGGTCTTATGAGCGTGCCATGGAAAGTTCCCTGCCAGGCAAGCACGAGCAGAAGGCCAAAGGCCGCGCGGGGAGATGATGTCACGGGAGCAGAATGCACACGTCATCTGCTCTTTTTAATGTTGCGTGGATTTTGGTTTCCGTTTTCTATTGGCTGGGACTGATCATCTATGGGATCATGGGTATCCAGTCATAATTTCGAATACAATATATTCGAAAGTAAAAATGTCGAAAATATTTAGTCGAAAAACAAAAATGTCGAAAAACAAAAATGTCGACTTTTTTTCGACTTTTTTCGATTTTATGTGTTAATAATAAATATTTTATTAAACTTTTTTTTAAAAATAATTAAAGGTATTTCCATGGGGGGTGGGGGTGATGGGGAGGATGGGGGGGGGTTGGGGATAGGGGTTTGGGATGGTTTTTTAAATAATTAATTAATTATTTAATATTATATTAAAGATTTTTTAAAAATAATTAAAGGTATGGGGGGTGGGGGGGATGGGGAGGAGGGGGGGGTTGGGGTAGGGGTTTGGGATGGTGGGGTTGGGGGGTGACCCCCCCCATAATAAATGTTACTATCTGGGTAAAAAAAAAAAAAAGAGTGTTTTGGGTTTTCAATTTTTTTTTCGACATTTTTTTTTCAAAATTATGACTTTTCCTATTATATGTATGTTTTTTCGACTTTTTTACATTCGACATTTTTTTTTCGACATTTTTGCTATTCGACATTATGTTTTCGACTTTTTGACTATAAACCGGGATCATGCCAGCCCCTCAAATTAATGACTGTGACATGTTTCTGGTGACCTCGCCGCCGCAAGCAGATGAACCCACTGCTGCACTACATGACCAAATACGTTAGAACTACCAGGCCTGATTCACAAAGAAGTTAATAGGAGTAAGTCTGATTTACTCTTAATTTACACCAGGAGGAGGCTGTGCCGATTCACAAAAAAGTTACCCTCTGTGCGGGCCTGCTTCCTTGTTTTGGTTTGTGTCTGCGACTGTTACTTTCTGCTGTTGCTAGGCGACAAGGCATTGTCCAGGCTTCGTGCGTTTGTGACGTCACAATACTCGTCCCCCATCTTACTTTCAGGGGTGACTGACAAGGTGAAGTTTGTTTGCTACTTACACATTAAAGTTCATTAGCACCAAGAGCGGGGGACGCAGCCAATCAGGTTGTTTGGGTCGCGGGCGGAGTGTACTGATCCAAGCCTGCGTTCCAAGCAACCACATGGCTGCTTCCCCCGCTCTGCCATCTTTCCCCCACTCTCACTTCCTGACCTGTCCCTCTAACCCCCAGAACCACTTACCTGATTTCTTCAGCAGTGTCACCTGCTGCTGCTGGTGACGGTTCATGTCCATGCAGGCCACCATGGAAATAAAAGAGGGGCTCCATATGGAGCCCTGCCTTCCTGATCCATGGCGGCCATCTTAAGTAAGTATTTTGAATCAATAAATGGGACGCCACAAGGATTGCAAACCCAGCGTGCTAATAGCAATAATACCCGATCGGACGGGATGGAGCGGGTGGTAACGGCACCGGGACCCATCGTTAAGGCCCTCACTGCTGTAGTATTGCTTTAAAAAATTGGTTTTAAATTAAAGCTACCAGTGACATCATTAAGAACCCGACCTATTTCATCAAGTGTAAAATATCATCATGAGGGCGTCATCGAGACCCGTGCATCTCCACAGGAGGGAGAAAATATGTTTAAAGGTACCGTGTGAACATTCCGCTTTGATGTAAAACATGCACACGGCCACTTAGAACATGCATACACAGAAACATGCCTGCGTATTTACACACACACACCACCGCAGACCACTCTTTACCAAAACCAGTACCGTATTAAAGCCTGCGGAGGCCCCAAGGCAGTCCAAATGTTGCCCCCCTCCCACCCCACAAATTATCGCCTAATACGTTTTACATTTTCTACACTGCTTTATTTTGATCCATTGTCGTGGGGCCTCTAAAAGGAGTGGGGCCCATAGACCGGTGCCTACTTTCCTGATGGATAATTCAGCACTGCCCAACAGGTATGCAGACTTCCAAGCAATTGCTGACAGTATGTTTGCCTCTGCAAATGTTCAGCACCCAGACTCCGACTCAGATGCATGCGGAAAAGCAAGCACATTCCCTAAAACCCACATCCCCACAAGGCCGCACCAATGGGATGTGTGGGCTACACGTCCGGGTGGATAGCGGACAAGTAAAGCGCTGGTCTCTGACATAAGGGCAGCGTGCCCTTTGCAAGTTGGAATGCAGAGGCGTCTTAGGTTGATAAAGTACAATTAAATTTCATAATAATAACACGTGCTATTACAGTGCTTAGAAACAGGTAGAATCCAGCATCACACCGTATATAAGAACACACGTTATTATTGTAGGAAGAACAAAGGTAACATTGGTGCACTCATGTTGCCCAACTGGGTGTCAATAAGTCCACTCGCCACAGGTTTCTTTTCTGCAGTGCAAGACACACGTGCAAAATAATTATTTTGAATCGTGTTTGGGTATTTTGGGGCTCACCTATAGCGCTTGTCATCCACTGGTACAAAATCCATGAGTAACATGTAATCCGCCATGGGGTCCATCCCGAAGATCTTCACCTGGAAGGTTGGGAACATGCGCCTGTAGAGAAAGAGAAACCAAACAGGCGTTATCCAACTATTAGAGCCTGGATGCTGCTGTGACAGTTGTTACCCGAGCTTTGTGTAGGCAATATGGTTTTAGCACATATTAGTTATTTGTGTATATAATATACACAAAAAAAGAGAGCACATGGAGATATAGTTCAAGAAGATGGAGGACGAGAGAGTGGAGGACAGGAACATTGAGAAAGAGAACACAGAGGTTGAGAAGAAGAGGAAAGGGAAGTTGGACAATGACAACAACACGGACATTGACGTGCTACACAATGATGATATGGGCAATGAGACGAAAGACAATAATAATATGGACAACGACAATATGGGCAATGAGAAGTTCAACAATGATAACATGGGCAATGAGCAGATTGAGAATAAGATGATGGAGAATGTGAAGATGCAGTGTGAGAAGATGGCGTGTGAGAAGATGGGGGATGAGAAGATGGAGGATGAGAAGATAGGCAATGATAATATGGACAATGATAACATGGGCAATGAGCAGATTGAGAATAAGATGATGGAGAATGTGAAGATGCAGTGTGAGAAGATGGCGTGTGAGAAGATGGAGGATGAGAAGATGGAGGATGAGAAGATGGAGGATGAGAAGATGGAGGATGAGAAGATAGGCAATGATAATATGGACAATGATAATATGGGCAATGAGAAGGTTGAAAATGAGGTGATGGAGAATGTGAAGAACAAGTGTGAGAAGATGGTGGTTGAGAAGTTGAAGGATGAGAAGAGAGTCAATGAGAATATGGACAATGAGAATATGGGCAATGAGAGGATGGAGAATGAGAAGATGAAAATGATATTATGGACAACGAGAATATGGGCAATGAGAAGATCAACAGTGCTGATATGGACACTGAGAAAATGAGCAGTGAAAAAATGGGTAATGCGAAGATGGAGGATGAGAAGATGGAGAATGAGAAGAGGAAAAACAGAAGGATGTAGAAGAAGAATATGGGCAACGAGAAGATGGATAACGATAATATGGACAGGCAAATGGGCAATGAGAATATAGAAAATGATAATATGGGCAATGGGAAAATGAGGAATGAGAAAATGGGCGATGAGAAGATGGTCAATGAGAAGACGGATAACGATACGTACGAGAAAATGAGCAATGAAAGAATGGGAAATGACGGAATGGGCAATGAGAAGGTGTAGGATGGGTAGAGGAAGGTTGAGTAGATGGATTGAGAGAGTATGAGAAGATGGACTGGAAAATGTTTGACTTAAGAATTAACAAGATATTTGCTATCAGCATTTTTGTGTCTGTGGGCAATGGATGGCAATGTTCGTCCTTGTCTTTTCCTGTCTCCCTTGCTATTACTCTGCCCATTCTGGCCTTTTGTCTTTCATTCCTTTTCCCCCACAATCTGTCGCACACACTCTCTGCACTCGCTGGCTTTATTCAATTCTCATTTTTAATCAAATACTGGTCCTTGCTCATAGTCATTATTTCTTTCTCTTGTTTCTTAAAAGTTATAGCCAGGAAGTACATGGACTATTATAAGCGTCTGATCACAACACTGGGCCTTATTAACTGAGCGTTTTTCTATGGGATTGCGCCATTACATAACGTTTCTGTGAACCATGCTTCAAATGCAATAGGGACCGGGCATTAACCATGCAATAGGGACCGGGCATTAACCTCCCGTGTAGCGCTGGCACGATGTGCTCTGCTCAACACAAACCTGCTTCAGTGGGACAGTTCCATGCTGCATTGAAGCTCTTAAGCCCCCTTCCTTATATAGCGCCACAGCCAAAAAGGGCAGCGAAAAAGCTGGACCCAGCAGACGTGCATGTGGTGCCTGCGATTTCTAAACAGCGAGCCCCCACGCCCGCCCCAGCTAAACTAGTACGAACGTATACAGCTTTGCTTTGAATACACATTTCTACTTTTCTCGTTTATTTTCGATTAAATGCCCTGGCCTTCTGTATCCTGCTATGCTGGCACAGGCTGCGCTGTTTGTTTGCAGGCAAAGGGCCCGATTCGTGGAATTTTTTGCAAGGTTCAAAGTGACTTTGCACTGCTGAAAAGTGACTTTGCACTGCCGACGCAAACCCTGATTCATGGAACTGTGTTAAGTGTATTTTTGCAGTGAAAAGTAGTTTAATCTGTGCAAAAAATTCCATGAATCGGGCCCATAGTATTTCTGGAGCTGCATTTGCCGCTGCAGGAAGTTTCTGGGCTCTACACCCTCTCTCTGGGCTATATATAGAGGCGTTGCTGGGTGGGTGGTAAGGGGGCTGTAGCCCCGGTCTTTTGGTTGTAGCCCCAGATAGAAGCTCAAGGGCTGCGACCTGAAGGCTAGCTAGCCCTGAGTCCCGACATTAGCGTAGCTCCGGATCTTTTCCAGACCTAGCAACACCCCTGGCTACATAATGTAGTATTTCGAAGCACATTTCTCAAACGTTCCCGGTTTGGAAGCAAAACCTGAAACCTGCGGGTTCGCCCAGAATTCGAATTCACCCGGATTCGCGGACCCAATGCTCGTGCGAAGGGGCACGCGCGTCAGCTGCCCTTTGCCGCTTCCATGCTGTTCCCCATTCCAGTCCTTGGAACAAATTAGCGAATTCCCTTCACATCGCGCCGAGGGTGGGCGGGGGCGCGTTTGCTAATGTTCACATTACTTGGCAAACTAAAGCACGCGCCGGAGGGTGTTTAAATCCTGTGCAGTGTCGTGGAATAATTAACAAACACCGATTATTGGTTTTATGGATACAATATGGGACTGGCCAGGACTGTTTACCTAAAGTTACAGTCCTGCGCGTGCACTCGTGGCAGCCCCGGGATTCCGCGCCCTGCTTTTCTATCCACTCCTCGGCAGGGATCAGGCCTGGCTACCGCAGAAGGGGCGTCGTGGGGGGAAATCGGACGCCTCCGCCCCCATAATCCGTGGATTTCTACCACGACAACACTGAGACGAATACATTCACACGGGGGACGTGGGAGGGCAGCTCGAGGTGGGCGCGCCTGGACACCTACGCTGCAAACCCACTGCTGTCCTTAAAAACGTATTTATTTATTTACTTATTTAATGTGCACTCCGAGGACTCGGTCCGCGGACTCGGTCGGGTGCGTGTAGTCTTCGCGTGTTGTCGTGTGGGCCGGGAGTCGCCGAGAACGTGCGATATTTTACAACCGAAACGTTGCTCGTGTTTTGTTGGTGCTGCTGAGAATCAAACAGAAGGGAGCGTGCCCCAAACGTGTCTGGCTTTAGAGACTGTAACGCGCGTCTCTCACCGTCACCCCCCACACACCCACCTCAACCGAATCCATGAAGACCTCATAACTCGCCCCTCCTCTCACTTCCCTTCCCTTCCCTCCATCCACAAACACCCCCTGCTCTCACACCCCTCGGCCCTTCTCACGCCACTTTCTTCCTACCCCACCACGTACCCCGTTTTCAGACCACTTCCCTTCCTGCGAGACCATTCCCCCATCTGTCACTACTTTCTTCCTCTCACCCAACTCACCCTCTCTCCAAACCACTCCCTACTCTCCCTTCACCCCACGTTCCCCTACTCGCGCCACTCACCCCTAGTTTTCTCACGCCCCACACCACCTCTTTCCTCCGACTCCAGTGCCCTCCTTTCATCAACTCTACCTTTTCACACTACTTTTCTCTGCACTCCACCGCTTCTCTCCCTGGGCGTCCCCCTCCACCTCTTCTCCTGTATTTCGGCGCTGCTCTTCCCACCACGTTCCTCTATACGCGATTCTCCATTTTATCGTGACCCACCCCGCCTCGTCGCACCCTCTCTCACCACAGGGTCATTTCCTCTCCACACTTCTCCTCCAGTGCTATCTCGCCACTATCCGCCAAATCCCCCTCCCCCTTCTCCTCCTCTTCTCCCCACTGCTGGCCCACCTTTCAAGCCGCGTTCGCGCCTGGGCTATGTGCGCCCTATATAAATGCAAATAAATAAATAAATACATTTAACTGTCCACTCTCCTGGCAGCTCACCCTCTCAGGTCTACTCACCTCCCTGCCACACTGCCCACCTCTTCACCACCTGTGCCCCTCGCTCCTCCGCCTCACACCCTCCCTTCTCTCTGACCCCACACCCCCAGGCCCTTCACGGCCTCTTTGCTCCGGCGGTGTAAGTGGCCCTATTAGCGCCCATGGGGGCGAGGGCTCCCTGTCCTCGGCTCTCAGCGATGGATGCCCGGCCCTGTCACCCGCACAATGGGCAGAGGGACAGGTGAAAGGGTCCGCGGAGCTCCGTAAACACACGCCGCCCACCGCCCTGCATGCCTCAGAAGGGCTTTTAGCTAATTTACTCTGTAAACCGATTTCAGAGGGGGGTCCAGGCGGGCACAGAATGCAATGTTCACATTCCTTTGGCACTTTCCAAAAAACAGAGCGACAAGGTCCTTCCCTCGCCTGCTCCCGAGCCACCCCAGGGCAACGCCGTGGAGCCCCCCCCCCACTGCCCGCCACGGAGGGGCTCAGAGAGGGAGCAGAGCTGCCAGAGCTTGGGTCGGTGGAGGGACCCCTGCCGATTACACCAGGGAAGCTACAATCTACCATCACCCTGTGAACATATGCAAACTCGCTGTGCGCTGGGTCTATAATATGATATAATTCGCTCACAAAGGTAGACGGATAATTAAACTCCGTGGGCGAAGATTCGTGCTTCTAGATGATAGAGACAACTAAAAGAAAACTTTTCAGTGGTGGGGGGGGGGGGGGGTAAAATATAAGTTTGCATTTATTTGTATTTACACCTATTTATGAAAAGCCCTGAAACTTCACGGTGAGGTTTTCTGGGTACTTTGAACGCCTAGATGTATAAAAGGCAAATATGAACGCATATGTAGCCCCCCCCGCCCACCTCCCTTCGATTCTGCAGCGAGATACCGCCTGCAGGAACCTCGGCCGGAGACGGCTCGTGCCGATAGCTAATTTTGAAACCAATAAATGCATCTAGGAATGCACGGGCAAAGCGCCTGCGGGAAGTCTAGGCGCAAAGTGCAAATTACAGCTCTCAGGAGCACAGTTTTCGCAGGTGTGTTAATGACTCGGTTACTTCCACCTTAGAAAGATGAAATGTGGAGTTATATTTCTGGCACACTGGTTCACTTTTTAGTTGATTGGGAAAAAAAAAAAAACATTGAACATGGTTGTGAATCAGTCCAAGTGACTGTAAAAAGTGTGCAGTCTTGCAGGGAACTAAACTCGCTGAGCTATATCTGACTTGGTTATTCGTAATATAGGATATAAGTGTCTGATTTTCAAAAATTGTTCAACAAGTCCCATTGAGCACGTGTTTTGTAATTCAGTGTTCCTGAGCGCCCACGTCGCCTATCCTAGCTAGTTCAAGACACACATTTTCTCTTTTTTTGCCTCTGTAAATAGGGACGCTTTTGTGGTGAAAGGCCGTGTCCCCCTGGAGTTGAAAACACGCACCTGGGTCTCGTGTACGAACGTTTATACACTGGACGGACTGATTTACAGACATGTTTTAACATGGGACAGTCCCGTTGAAAAACACGCGTGTATATCAGTCCCTGAATTGTGTATCTGTGTGAGGGTGGGGCGAGGGGCGGGTGGGGGCTTCATTATTTATTCCGTGCTCTCTCTTTTTTATGCACAAATAAAGTCACCTGGCGGGTGCAAAGCTGGCACTCACACTATCCTCCCTTTACGACCTGGATACTTCACAAATGTTATTCCCACATGTGCTACTTCACACATGTTATTCTCACGTGTGTTCGTCATTATAATGATTTTCATACCCTTTTCTATCAAATGATTGTGTTTGATATAAAAAAAAAGTATCGCACCTTGCCAGGGGTGGGGCGATGGCGAATACAGTCTTATATGTATTGTATGTAGTTTTGGCGCCAAATACGTTTCCGCTCCTTATATCATATTAATGACAGCGTATTCTCTCTACTCTGCTGTTCTCGTCACTAAATCTGTCACGAGCTGGACCCCCAGTTTGAAAGAATATAGGTGGGGGCGTGCATGGTGCAGAGGAAGAAACATGGGGCCGGATTCATGGATTTTTTTTGCACGGTTCAAAGTGACTTTGCACGGCTGAAAAGTGACGTTGCACTGCCGACACAAACCCTGATTCATGTGACTATGCAAAGTTCACAGTCTGTGCAAAGTCCTTTTGTACTGCAACAAGGACTATGCACCGACTTGGCCCGCACTTTGCACGACAAAAATACACTTTGCACAGTTCCATGAATCAGGGTTTGTGTCGGCAGTGCAAAGTCACTTTTTAGCAGTGCAAAGTCACTTTGAACCGTGCAAAAAAATCCAATTATTCGGGACCATCGCCCGCATACGTTTGGGGCGTATATGTTCTGCCCTTTCTAGGACTACGCATCGATCTATATCTCGCTTTTATATATATATATATATATATATAATATAAGTTACGTATACGTTCTGCTTTTTGGGAGCTATCTGCCAGCCACTTGCTTTATGACTCCCGCTCGCGCGTACCGTACCTGGCAAAGGGGGGTCTTTCTTTGGCTTTCTCGTGAAAGGGAGCCCCTTCGCAACAGTCACGCGGGACCCAGAAAAGCGGTCCAATATCTGGATTACAGACCCCGCTGTTTGGCGTTAAATACTCTCTGCCCAGAGATGGGTAGGTTTAAGTGGATTTATAGCGGGGGCAGGGGGTTACTGTTTGCAACTATTGTTGCCTCCGGCCCCTGTTTGTTTGTTTACCCCCAACGCTCTGGAATGGATTGGCAGCAGAGCCCGGGCGAGGACTTAGAGAGCGCCACCCCCCCCCCCAGCCCAGGAATTCCTGACCTGTCCTGCTGCACCTGAGCGATACCAGCTCATCACAGGAGGGAGTGCTGTGTGTTCACGAGTCCCTTCTCTGATGTGTTAGTGAACCCCACTCGCCCTCCATAAAATGCCGCCCACAGACACTCCTCTCGAGCGTTTTCCCAACGCTGCACCTTTTCTCTGAGTTGAGCAGAAGCCCCCCAGCTCCCCTCCCCCCTTTTCTCTCCGGGCTGCGGGGCTTCTACCTGCAAACAGTGGGATTCAACTTAATATGCCACAAATCACACCGGCCATTACAATGCCCGCCGGTGTGGGAGTGGGTTGTATTCTAGGGCGTGCCGGTGTGGGATTGTGTTGTGGCAGTTCACGCACATGTATACCAAATAAACGTTTCTTAAAGCAAGACCCGAATTTACTGAGCAGCACCGAGAGGACGCAGAGGTGTGCTTGTTGAGGGCCATAACTGGCAAAGTTGCCCGCATCAAACTGCCCCGACACAGCAAGGACCTGCACTGCTACGTGTTCAGTTTCGTTTTTTGTCACCTACTTTAATAGTAGCGCCTAGTCGCGCTGGGGAGCGCTTTATACTGCCCACTTTCTGCCCGATTCAAAGACGCATTTTAAGGTCTGCTGTGTTTAAAGCGTCCACGGAGCTCCCCGACGCCACGGAGAATAGCCGAGAGCGCGGAGTTGCTGGTCGACCTTAAGGCTGTGAGCCCCCTATACAAGGCACTATTTTCCGCCCCGTAATTATTCTATTTTGCGTTTAACTCTGTTTCTCGCATATTACGTTTTCCTTCTTTTGAAACGTTGCACATACGCCGTGTCCGGTGGAAACGTGGCCAGGCCTCGTAAAGCGCTTCACACAGCCACATGGGCCTCGTAAAGCGCTTCACACAGCCACGTAGGCCTCGTAAAGCGCTTCACACAGCCACATAGAAGTCACTTATACGCTGCTTGTAAACGGCGGCCAGAGTACACCGATAAATCGGTAATCCCCGTACATGCCCCCCCCCCCACCGCACCCCATAAAAGGGGCCTTTCCTGGAGAGCTCGAGGCGGTTCCGTCTCCGTATTAAACCCTCGTTGAAGCAAGGAATCGCCTGCCGTGCCGCTGATGGGATTTGCTGAATTGTGATAATATTTGAACTGGCTATCAGGCAGATAAAGAGCAAACAGTGCCCCCCCCCCCCCTCCGCCCCTCCTCCCACCACCCAGCTTCGTGCTGTGAAAGAGTCGAAAAGACTCACACAACGCGTTTTCGGGGGTCTTCGCCCCCAGATCACAGCTCTGGGCGTCAAGCGATCTATATGACACGATATAACGCGATTGGGGGATATTTTGAGGGGACCAGTGAACCCCCAGCGTGAGACGTAAACACACATGCAACGCTTTGTCCAGAAAAAGGAATGCGAACTCGCCTTTGTGTTGCGTGTCTGGGCTATAAGCAAAGGAGGAGCTTTAAACACGCAAAACGTTTATGGAAAAGCCACGAAGACGACATTTTTACAGCCGCGAGGTTTGCGGAGCGCACACCCCCTGCACCCTATATTGCAATCAGGGGACAAGGTCCCGGTGGTGCCCCTTCCTAGCCTGTCACAAACGTCCGCACGGGCCCTGCTGTGCGTACATGGCCCCCGGCCCTGTGCGTGGCCTGCATCCGCCGCCCTGCGTTGTTTGCTCGAAACATATCGACTGCAAATAACACCGTATTGTGCAAACTTCGCACGCACGTATATTATAACGTGGAAACGGGCCTCCCAACTGCAGGGACGCTAATAAACTTTATTTTTTCCCAGGTCGATATATTTTCTTTCAGAACTGAAGTCTGTGGCTACACATGAAATGTCTGCCTGGACAAAGTGCCGGGCGATTGAGTTAAAAGTGCAACCTTGGTCTTGGGGGTGCGGTCTCCCTCCCCACGCCACTCCTGTTATCTGACTTATTAGAAAGACAATGTTTCTCTTGCTGAGTTTGCGCCGCTTCCTCTGGACACCCCGCAGCATTTCAGATAAGAGCGAAATCCCATCCTCAAATAAAGACCCTCTCTTGGGGGCGGGGGTGTTTAAATGTTATTCTAATAAACAAACTCGGGGTCACAGTCTGTTCCGAAGTGACGCAAGACCACGTGGCTATTACGATGTATACATATCTATGTATATAACACGCTCACTATGGGTACGATTTATGGACATGTTTTAACATGGGGAAGTCCATTGAAAACATGTCTGTCAGGCCCCATGTGTTTGCGTGTGTGCCCAGTATTCGTCATATGTGTTATAAGTCACCCCGGCGTGACCCTGGCGTTCCAGACAGGTATAATTCCGTTTTTATTAGAATTGTAACATTAGATGCCATTGGCGAATTCCACAGGTAAATTGCAAAGCGCCGTGGAGCAGAGAAGGGGCCCGTCTTTCCTGGCCCCTTTGCTGTGCACCCAGGGACGGAGAAGGGGCAGGGGGAGAGGGTCTTCTGCGGAAGTGGGGGGCTTTCAGAGCGAACCTGGGCCCCACATATTAGATTGTCCATAGCAAGTAAAGCATACTTGATCCAGAGGGCCCGATTCATAGAACATTTGCAAGGTTCAAGGGGACTTTGCACGGCTGAAAAGTGACTTTGCACTTCCGACACAACCCCTGATTCATGGAACCGTGCAAATTGTATTTTTCAGCAAATAGTCATTTTTGCAGTAGCAAAACAAAGTACCGGGGTTTGTGTCGGCAGTGCAAAGTCACTTTTCAGCAGTGCAAATTCCCTTTGAACAGGGCAAATATTCCATGAATCGGTCCAAGAGAGATTTTTTTTTAATGCACTTCTAATTATTCTTTAGTTTAAATTGTACAAATTAATTTACAATTAAACTGGGCCAGGCATACATAGGGCCTGAATTACAAAGCATTTTTCAATGGGATTGGCTATTGTAAAACGCTTTTGTAAATCATACCCATGGACTATATACATATCCCCTGCACAGTTAATTAATCCTCTCTGCTTTTTTTCTTACTCGTCTTGGAAGCCCCTTCGCTGTAAACGCTGATCTCTCTAGTTTAGTCATTTGCTTTGGAAACACACGTCTTGTGTATTTAGAACGGGTTTCCCACAAATGAACACCAGAAACAGAGCGGGGTGGGGGGGAGCGGCTGACCGCGTGAGAGAACCCCCCGCCCCCAAGGCTCGGCGGTAATAAGGTGCCCTTTTAACACCATCCCATTAAACGCGCCAGCCCACGGGGTCCGGGTTCGCGAACTCACCCGAGAGCCCCCAGGCGGGAGCGGCTCGCGCCCATCAATCCTTATTAATGTCGGCCACAGCTCGGCGATTTCCCCTTTCAAAGGTGCGCCTCCTGACAATGTTATCTCCTGGGCCGCGGCCGCTTCCAAGGTTACGCTGGGGGTGCGCAGGCCACAGGCGGAGGCCAACCCCGCACCACACCACGTTATCCGCGGACCTCCTGAAGGTGTCCCGGCGCATTTCAAATGGCACACGTTGGCGTGTGCGTGCATTAATCCCCCCTAAAACTCCAGAACAAGACTCCCCACATCACCGCCACCCCGCAATCTCGAGAGGGTACTGGAGCACGTGGCATTTCCGTGCCCATTGGAAGTGTCAACCTGAGACAAGACACTAATATTAGAGGCATGGCCTGATTTACAAAAGTGGGTTCAATGCGACTTTTCCATTTAAAAACATTTTGTAAATCAGGCCGCAAGTGTCTTGAGAGACAGAGAGCTGCGCTTGAGGGGGGAGGCGAGGGGGGTCCAGGTAGGCCCACCCCACGCAAATTTGGCCTTTGCAGACAGAAGCAGCACCTTCTAAGATCTGAATGTTTACATCGCTACACAAAATGACACCCACTTTCTGCAGCCCCTGCACCCACACTCCCCACACGAAGGATGGTAGGGGGTGCGCAGAGGGTGGAGGGCTTGGGGGAGGGGGGTATGTTTTAGACGTGTGCTCCTGAATTATTGGACGGCTTTAGGGCTCGATTCATGGAATATTTGCCTGGTTCAAACTGACTTTGTACTGCCGACACAAACCCTGATTCATGGAGCAAAGTCAGCGCATAGTCATTTTTGCAGTACAAAGTCAGCGCATAGTCATTTTTGCAGTGCAAAGTCAGCGCATAGTCATTTTTGCAGTGCAAAGTCAGCGCATAGTCATTTTTACACTTTGCATGGTTCCACGAATCAAGGTTTGGGTCGGCAATGCAGAGTCGCTTTTCAGCAGTGCCAAGCCACTTTGAACCGGGCAAATATTCCATGAATCGGGCCCTTAGAGATTGCATAAGGGCGACGGGCGGTGGGGCTCGAGGATCAGAAAATGACAGAGCGAGAGATAGAACAAAGTGGGGAGAGAGAGAGAGAAAGAAAGAAAGAAAGAGAGGAGGGAGACAGAGAGAGAGGAAGACAGCCAGAAGGGAAAGGGGGATAGAGAAAAGATGAAACGGGAGAAAGGGAGTGCGAAATAGAGTGTGGGACAAATAGCTAAAGAGAGAAACAGAGAAAGAGGCAAAGAGAGACACAGGTAACAAAGAGGCAAAGATTGAAGAAATAGAGGGGGGAAGAGAGAGAGAAAGAGAGGAGGGAAGATAAAGAGAGAAAGGGAGAGATAGAAAGAGCAGGAGGAGGGCGGGGAGCGAGAGAGAGAAAGAGAGACGAAGAGTGAGAAAAGAGACAGAGAGAAAGAGAGGGAGAGAGAAAGAAAGAGTGATAGATGGGGTGAGAGAGAAATAAAAAGAGAACGAGAAAGAGTTCGAGGAACAGAGAGAGAGAGAAGGAGAGACAGAGATCGCATAAGGGGTGTGTGAAACAGCTGTGGAGAGATGCTTGGACATGAGGGGGTGCGAAAGATTTAGAAACACAGAGAGGATGCGTGCCCTTCAACCATATACGTTGGTTGACCAAACTAGTCATCACGATAAAACAATGTGAATAATAATTCCCCAATAAGAACCCCCCCCCGCCCCCGCTCACCCAGGTGCCCCCACGCTCCTCACCTGCCCGCCTTCGTCACGATCATCTCCGTGCCCAGCTGGTTGAACTCGTCCCACAGTGCCTTCATCTCCAGCTGCACGGTGATGTTGGACACCTTGGGGTTCTTCTTGGTGGGGGCCTTGATGCCGCCCCCCGGGGTGGGGGCGCTGGAGGGGGCCCCGCCGGCCTCGGGCTCCGGCCCGGCCTGGCCGCCGGCCCCGGGTCCGAAGGAAGGGTAGCTGTGCTGGGCGGCGGAGCAGGGCTCGTAGTGCGGCTCATGCTGGCTGCTGTAGGGGTCCCCCGGGGAGGGGGACAGGTGGTAGCCCCCCGACGCGTTCAGGCTGCTCAGGCTGTTGGCCGTGAAAGCTGCAACATCGCAAAAATGGGACAGCTGCGTCAGCCAGGGGCTGGAGATGGCTGAAATCATCCCAGAAATGGCAAAAAGGGGGGAAAACGACAGAGAGGGGAAAAAGCAGCGAGTTTAGTTCAAGAAAAAAAACAATGTCTCCACTCCAGGCTGCGGCCCCGGTGCTCCCTTCTCCTCCTCCCTCGTGTGCTGGGCTGGAGTGCAGGGGGCGCCCTTTCCCTGTGGGCACTGCCCCGTCCTGGGCCTCGGGGAACTTGGGGGGCAGCTTTCCTCCCGGGACTCCCAGCCTCCTCGCTCCCGTGGTCTCTCTGTTCGTAGGTGCAGGGGGAGACTGGCCCAGTCCGAGCTGCCTGTCCCTCACTCCTACCGGCTCTGGGTGTGTGGGCAGTTCGGGGCGCAGGGGGGCATCTCTCCCAGTCTGAGCTGCTTGCTGCCCTGCCTCAGTCCTGTGATATCACTGACCGGAGGGGCTCAGGCACGGCCAACACCGCCTGATTTGCTGCAGGAGAGGGTGTGGGGGGGAAGGGGAGGGGGCATCGGATGGGTGGGAGGGAGGGGAGGAGACAGCGTCAGCGAGTAGGCATTCCTGGTTGCCCAGGGGGCTGCTGTGCCAATCCCTTGCCCAGCTGGGGTTTCCTTTCTATGGGCTGCTCGTCGCGTGCATTTGCCACCCCTGTGCACCTCTGGGCTGCTTCTGTGCCCGTCCCGCCTCTCTCCTGCAGACCAGGTGCTCCCCCCTGGAGTCTCCTGCAGCTTCTGTTTCCCTCCCGCGTCTCCTGCAGGCTCGGTCCTCTCTTGTCTGTCTCCGACAGGCTCTGTCCCCCCTCTGTGTCTCCCGCAGGCCCTGCCCCTCCTGTAGAATCTGTTACTCTTCCGTGTCTGCTGCACGCAAGTTCCGCCCGCGGGGTCTCCTGCAGGCTCCGCTCTCCCTTCCGTGTCTCCTGCAGCCTCTAACCCCCTTCCATGTCTCCTGCAGGATCTGTCACTCTTCCATGTCTCCTGCAGGACCGGTCACTCTTCCGTGCCTCCTGCAGGATCGATTACTCTTGTGTCTCCTGCAGGGTCTCTTTCCCTCTTGACGCTGGGGGTTGTTTGCGCTGTCTCGTTCGCTCAGATCCCTTCTGGTTCCTTGCTTTCTCTTGCCGCCTCGTCCCCCCACGGTCTCTCCTGCGTTTCCTTCTCTCGCACTCGGCGGTGTCTTCCCCTGCCTGGGCTGTCCCTGTCCACACTCTCAGCCTCGCAGCCTCGCTTGGCTTGTCGGTCTCTCATCCAGGTTCCCCTCTCTCGCACCTTCAGATCACCCCGGCCTCCAGCCGCCCCTCTCCTGCGGGTGGGGCCGTCTCCTTCATCCCTGGGGGCTATGCACTCTTGCCCTCTCGGAGCCCTCTCTCGCGCGGCTTGCTGTTCCTAGTCCTTTCTTTCTCGGGTAGCCGCACTCTACTGCTCGCCGATTTCCTGGACAGTCTCTCCGTGTGTACCAGCCTCCCCGCCCTCTCTTGCAGTCTCGCCGGTTCCTTTCTTCTTCCTGGAAGTGTCTCGTTCTTCTTTCCTTCTCGCCACGCGTTTGCCTTTCTGTGCCCCTTCTCTCGTGCACTCTCCCTGGCAGTCTCCTGCCACCCTGGCCCTCTCCCCCTGCCCGGGGCCTCCCGTCTCTCCGGCAGTTCACTTTCACTCTAGCTCTCTGCCCTGTCTCTGCAGCAGTCTCCCCTCGACCCCTCTCTCTGCCATGTCCCCCTTCGGCGCCTTTCCGTGCCCCTTCTCCCGTGCACCACCCGCCCCTCTCCCTGGCAGTCTCCGGCCACCCTGGCCCTCTCCCACTGCCCGGTGCCCCCCGTCTCCTCGACAGTTCCCTTTCACTCGAGCTCTCTGCCCTGTTTCTCCAGCAGTCGCGCCTCGGCGCCTTTCCGTGCCCCTTCTCCCGTGCACTACGCACCCCTCTGCCTGGCAGTTTCCCGGGCCCCCGTCTCTGGCAGCCTCTCCTTCCCGTCGTGTCTCTGGCAGTTCCTGCTTCCTGGTGTCTCCCCCGTGGCACGTGTGGGGGCTTGCCCGGCGGCCGGGTCGGGCTCGGCGGCCCCTCTCCGCTCTGTTTACCCGGCTCTCTGCATAGCCTGCGCCGCCTGCGCCCCTCCTGCGCACTCGGCTGCTTCTGCTCGTGTCTGGGCTGGCCGGGCTCTGCCCTTCCGAGCTGCCAGGCCCCGCTCCCTCTCGCGGGAGCTCTCTCTCCCTGCCGCGCTCCTGCTGACTTCTTAACCCCTTTCTCTTTTCTTTCTCTCATTTTCCTGTTCATTTGTTCTCTCCCTTTCCCCCTGTCCCCCTCACATTCTCGGCGTCCCTCATGCCTTCTCCACCTTGTCTGCCACCCCCCAACCCCCCGCCACCCACTCGCCCCCACAGACGGGCTCGTGCAGGATGCCAGGTCGCCCCTGTCTTTCTGTGCTGCCCCTCATTATGCAGGTTCCGGGGTCCCTCTTATGCTGTCTTCCCTCTGCACTGAGCACCCTGCAGGACTCGTGGCAGGGGTCCCGGACTCCCCTCTTCCGGTCCCCGCGCACTGGTCTCCCTGCAAGATTCTGGGCCCGGCCCCGTGGACTGGCCGAGACTCCATGTGCTGTTTCATCTGCTCCCTGCAGGGCTGGGGCCCTACTGTGCCGCCTCCTGTGCAGGATGGCGGGTCGCTCCTGCCCTCCCGTGCCCACCGCTTCTTCACTGTGCACTGGGTGGCATCAGGGGCCTTCCTGTGCGGGAGGCCGGCTAGCCCCTGCCCTCCCATGCCCACCTCTCCTGCACTGTGCACTAGGTGGCATCCAGGGGCCTTCCTGTGCGGGAGGCCGGCTCGCTCCTGCCCTCCCGTGCCCACCTCTCCTGCACTGTGCACTAGGTGGCATCAAGGGGCCTTCCTGTGCGGGAGGCCGGCTCGCTCCTGCCCTCCCATGCCCACCTCTCCTATACTACCCCGGCCGGAAGCCCAGGCTCCCATCCGCTGCCTCCCGGGCTGCCCCCTCGCCAGTGTGCACAGCCAGGCCTCGCCTCCTGGGGAACCGGTTCTTACTATGTAGACAAGGCACTCGGGGCCGGCATCAGGGACTGGTGAAGGTGGGGTGGGGTTCCAAAGAAGGAAGGGTGCTCCTGGGGGCCTGGATGTATTTTATGGGGTGGGGGGCCCAGGTCCTGCCCAGCACACACTACACCGTAATTCCCCTCCACCCTCCCACCCGCTCCACGTTGTTTAAACGGCAGTGTCTCTCACACACACACCTCGCAGGGCTGCACAGGCCGCAAAAGGGACCAGACATGAATGTCGGCTTCACAGTGTGCACAGGGGCTGCACACACGTGTCCCTATGTGCGGGGGGGGGGGGGGGGGGTGCACGGCCCATTTTAATAAGACACCACGCAGAACACAGGCGGAATCGCTAATCTATTTGTGGAGGGCGGTGGGGGGGGGGGCGTCGACATAATATTAAAAGTGCACTTATTCGTCCGAATTATTATATATATATATATATATATATATATTCTGTACGAGATTGCTGTTAGGTAGCTAATTCCGATTAATGTTACCCTCATGATGTTTTTAACTTGGTAAATCAGTGAGGAAATGTATAATATTGTGTAACATATTTTTGCTAACTTTTTTTCCTTTTTGTTTCCTCGTGTGTTGTATTGCGTGTGAACTTTTTTTTTTACCAACCATAAACCATTATTTTGTGTATATATATATATTGTGTGTGTGTGTGTGTGTGTATACACACACGTACACACACAGACACACACAACTGTTTGGAGAGGAAAAAAAACAACGAAAAAAACATACACAATCAAACATCCGCACACACAGATTGTGCCGTTGGATGGGAGCTAGTTATTTATATATTTATAGTGATAAGAATACCGGAAGTTCGGGACACTTTTGATCCCAGGAATCGCGGAGACCTTGAGGTAAGTTGCTAGGAATATGGATGTGTTCCTACCACTGGAAGCTGGCGTTTCTGCACCATGCGCTAGGTTTTAAAAACTTTTCTTAAGGCAAAAATGAGCTGCAACCCCCGTCCCCCCCGTGAGTCTGTTTGGGGGGGGGGCACGTGCGGCTTGGCTTTGCACAGCATCACCTGTGTGGGAGTTTATGTGAAAGCATTAATCGGCCCCTAATAATGGCCCGGCAGATGCCGCGCTCTGGCGGACCCCTCTATGCCGCGCGCGCGGCTCGCCGTTTGCCGCCCAGGTGTCCGCTCTAGGCGCTATTAATGAGAGTGGACGGGTCCCCGGCTTGGGAATACGGGGGTGACCTGCGAGTGCTGTTTTCGCAGCTGGATTCTAGTCCTTGAAATTCGTGTGTGGGGGGCAAGGCCGGCTGCGGGAAAATGGCCAGAATTTAAACCTCACGGCTTCTTCTTACGGGGGCAGCAGCTCGCCTTATTTCCCCTACAGTACCCCCACACGGTGCGCGTAAACCACTCGTCCCCTGGCCATGTTGCTGGGTTTAATCTATTTTCGAACTTTTCATTTAAAAGTATTTTTTGAAAACACATTTTAAAGTGAAATGAAATACTTGTCTCGGGTGGAAAGCTCAGGGGCAGCGCGCTCGCGGAGCAACACGGGTTCGATCCCCGGGTCCGCGCTTAGAAACCTCTGGGTATTAAGCGCGTTGTAAATAACCAATTACCCATTTTTTTTTACTTCGAATGCAGTACTAACTGGCAGGAGGGGATGCCTTGTCTGGGGGAAGGGTAGGGGCACAGTTTAGGCGCACACACTTTTCTCTGGTAATACCTGTCCACTATTTCACATGAAAACCACTAGATATAGCCTTGAACGCCCGGTAAGAATTTGGAAAAGGCCTTTTTATTTTATTTATTTTTTAGACCCAACGGTCATTTAATACACGTGCGTTGTTTATTTAAACAGAAGGAAAAGGTGTATATTGTGATACATGTATTTCGGTTAATAGGAGGAGAAAGGCGGGGACTGTAACGGGGCGCACTTTGCAAGTGTCTCTTTTTTAAATTATATAAATGTTTGGTGAATTATCATCCGTACGTTTCCCAAGATGAACCCCATTTTACACGGGGGTGTGGGTGCACTGGCTGAACGGCAGGGTACGCCAGTGTATTTTGAATTTTATGTCCCCAAGTGACGCATATGTTTAATCAAATAAATACATGAATACATGAAATAAAATAAAATGGGGTTTGAAGGTGGGGGCTGTAGAGTCACGTATTTTATTGTTTATTTATTTGGTATGGCGTTGTTTATATATAAAGCGCCAATACACAGGCAAGTGTTTCAAAGCGCTCCTTGAACTTCTGAGTGCTGTGCACAATGGGGAGACGGAGAGGGGTCGACCCACCCCCCACCCAACTTGTTCTATAGTCCCTTTTAATTCGTTTTTGGTGCGGACCGGTGAGGGGCCTGTGCAAATAGGGGAAGGGGCTTTGCGTACACACGCTGTGTCACTTACCCTCCATGTCCCTCGTAAAGGAGCTGAAATGCATCTTCAGGGCCACGGGCCCCTGGCTGAAGGGGCCCCGGGGGCCTGCGGCGGCGTCCTCTGCGTTTCCGGCGGCTGTAATCAAAGAGTCAATGCTGAAAGAGCGGCCTTTGGGGGGCAAGGAGCTTCTTTCGTCCATAGGTGAGCAGTGGTGGGGGGGAGTTGTGGGGGGAGGGCTCCAGCGCCCGGTTCACAGAGATGGCCCCTCCTGTCCCAACCCCGTTGCCCCTGGCGCTGTCCAGCTGCGGCCTGCGGCCCCCACAGACGGAACGGGTAGATCTGGGGCCGAGAAATATGGATTCTAGACTTCAGATTACAGCCCCCTCCGCCCCCATCCCCACGTCCCCTCCCTCCCCAATCCGTCTGATGATTCCCAACACCTCTGCACAGCTCAGCAGGGGGCCTTCCTGCCCAAAAAGGCGGCGGCGGAGCTCCTCTGCAGCGGACGCTCCTGTGTGTGTGTTTATTTGTGTGTTTTCTTCCCTGCCAAGTTGTTCAATTGCACACACACACACACAAGCACTCTTTGCACGGCTGCTGGCCGGCCCAGGGTGATGTCAAGGTGGGATGCGCCCGTCACGCGGCAGGCGGAGCCGCTACTGCGGGGGGAGTGGGAGGGGTAAACGCCGGGCTCGCCCCGCCCTCTGCAGTGTGTGCGGTGCCGGCCAGAGTGATTTACTGCACGAGAGCCCTGCCACTCACAAGGCCACGTGTGGATTCCCCTGAGCTCTGCTGTCACCCACAAGGACAAGTGTGAACTCTCCCGAGCCATGCACTCACAAGGACACGTGTGAACTCTGCCGAGCCCTGCTGTCACCCACAAGGACAAGTGTAAACTCTGCCGAGCCCTGCTGTCACACACAAGACAAGTGTGGACTCTCCTGAGCCCTGATGTCACCCACAAGGACACGTGTGAACTCTGCCGAGCCCTGCTGTCACCCACAAGGACAAGTGTAAACTCTGCCGAGCCCTGCTGTCACCCACAAGACAAGTGTGGACTCTACTGAGCCCTGCTGTCACCCACAAGGACAAGTGTAAACTCTGCCGAGCCCTGCTGTCACCCACAAGACAAGTGTGGACTCTCCTGAGCCCTGATGTCACCCACAAGGACACGTGTGAACTCTCCTGAGCCCTGCTGTCTGTCACCCACAAGGACAAGTGTAAACTCTGCCGAGCCCTGCTGTCACCCACAAGACAAGTGTGGACTCTACTGAGCCCTGCTGTCACCCACAAGGACAAGTGTAAACTCTGCCGAGCCCTGCTGTCACCCACAAGGACAAGTGTAAACTCTCCGAGCCCTGCTGTCACCCACAAGGACAAGTGTAAACTCTCCGAGCCCTGCTGTCACCCACAAGGACAAGTGTGAACTCTCCTGAGCCCTGCTGTCTGTCACCCACAAGGACAAGTGTGGACTCTACTGAGCCCTGCTGTCACCCACAAGGACAAGTGTGAACTCTCCTGAGCCCTGCTGTCTGTCACCCACAAGGACAAGTGTAAACTCTGCCGAGCCCTGCTGTTACCCACAAGGACAAGTGTGAACTCTCCCGAGCCCTGCTGTCAGTCACCCACAAGGGCAAGTGTGGACTATCCAAAGCCCTGTCACTCACAAGGACACGTGTGAACTCTCCCAAGCCCTGCTGTCACCCACAAGGACAAGTGTGGACTCTCCTGAGCCCTTCTGTCACCCACAAGGACAAGTGTGAACTCTCCCGAACCCTGCTGTCACCCACAAGGACAAGTGTGGACTCTCCTGAGCCCTGCTGTCACCCACAAGGACAAGTGTAAACTCTGCCGAGCCCTGCTGTCACCCACAAGGACAAGTGTGAACTCTCCCGAGCCCTGCTATCACCCACAAGGACAAGTGTGGACTATCCAAAGCCTTGTCACTCACAAGGACACGCTGTCAGTCACCCACAAGGGCAAGTGTGGACTATCCAAAGCCCTGTCACTCACAAGGACACGTGTGAACTCTCCCGAGCCCTGCTGTCACCCACAAGGACAAGTGTGGACTCTCCTGAGCCCGTCTGTCACCCACAAGGACAAGTGTGAACTCTCCCGAACCCTGCTGTCACCCACAAGGACAAGTGTGGACTCTCCTGAGCCCTGCTGTCACCCACAAGGACAAGTGTAAACTCTGCCGAGCCCTGCTGTCACCCACAAGGACAAGTGTGAACTCTCCCGAGCCCTGCTATCACCCACAAGGACAAGTGTGGACTATCCAAAGCCTTGTCGCTCACAAGGACACGTGTGAACGCTCCTGAGTCCTGCTGTCATCCACAAGGACAAGCGTGGACTCTCCCGAGCCCTGCTATCACCCACAAGGACAAGTGTGAACTCTCCCGAGCCCTGCTATCACCCACAAGGACAAGTGTGGACTATCCAAAGCCTTGTCACTCACAAGGACACGTGTGAACGCTCCTGAGTCCTGCTGTCATCCACAAGGAAACGTATGGACTCTCCCTAGCCCTGCAGTCACCCACAGTGACGAGTGTGAACTCTCGAAATCATTGTCACTCACAAGGCCAAGTGTGAACTCTCCCGAGTCCTGCTGTCACCTACAAGAACAAGTGTGAACAGTGCAAAACACTGTCACTCACAAGGACAAGTGTGAACTCTCCAAAGCCCTGCCACTCACGAAGACACGAGGGACTTCACCAGAGACTTGTCACCACCAAAGATAAGTGTAAACTCTCCCGATCCCTGTCACCCACAAGGACACGTGATACCTCAGAGTACCCTGTCACTAGCACTGATAAGAGTGAACTCGTCAAAGCTCCGAGACTGTCACTCAGATGCCCAACTGTGAACTCACCAGAACCCTGTCACCAGCAAGTACAAGTGCGAACTCAGTTCTGTCACCCAAGCAGTCAAGTGCCAATTTAGCAGGAACCTGTCACTCACAAGGCCAAGTGTGAACCCTCCAAGCCCCTGTGGCACCCACAAAAAAGTGTGAACTCTCCAGAACCATGTCACCACAAGGACAAGTGTGAACTCTCCCAGGCCCTGCTGACACCCACAGGGACACGTGCGAACTCTCCAAAGCCCTACCACTCACAAGGAAACGTGTGAACTCTCCAAACCCCCGTGGCACCCACAAGGAAAAGTGTGAACTCTCCAGAACCACATCAACCACAAGGACAAGTGTGAACTCTCCCAGGCCCTGCTGTCACCCACAGGGACAAGTGCGAACTCTCCAAAGCCCTACCACTCACAAGGAAAAGAGTGAACTCTCCAGAACCATGTCAACCACATGGACAAGTGTGACCACGAGAGCTCTGCCGCTATCACAGCTAAGTGTGAAGCCTCCAAAGCCACGCCCCCGAGGGGCACGTGTTAACTTACCACCAACCTGCCACTCACAAGGCTGCCAGTCAACCCTCTAGAACCCTTTCACCAACAAGCACAGTTGTGAAATCTCCACAGCCTGGTCATTCTCGAGGCCAAGTGCGAACCCTTCACAACCCTGCCACCTGCACGGGCAAGGTTTAACTTACCCAAAGCCTTTCACTCACAAGGCCAAGTGCGAACCCTTCACAACCCTGCCACCTACACGGGCAAGTTTTAACTTACCCAACGCCTTTCACTCACCAGACCAAGTGCGAACCCTTCACAACCCTGCCACCTACACAGGCAAGGTTTAACTTACCCAAAGCCTTTCACTCACGAGGCCAAGTGCGAACCCTTCACAACCCTGCCACCTACACAGGCAAGGTTTCACTTACCCAAAGCCTTTCACTCACGAGGCCAAGTGCGAACCCTTCACAACCCTGCCACCTACAAGGGCAAGGTTTAACTTACCAAGTGTGAACTTTTCAGAGCAGGTTCACCTACAACGACTAGTGTTAATTTACCATGAGCCTTTCACCCACAATGTGACGTCACATGTGACCTCACCAGAGCTGTATCACTGGCCCCTACACGTGGAAAGTCTCCAGAGCCTTTCGCTCGCAATGCCATGTGCAGACCATGCAGGACCCTGTCACCTTTATGGAGACATTTTAACTCACCGAGAGCCTTTCACTCCCAAAGCCATCTGCATACCCTTCACAACCGTACCACCTACATGGGCATGGTTTAACGTACCCAAAGCCTTTCACTACCATGGCCAATTGTGAACTTCCCAGAGCCCTTTGGCCTACAGGGAGAAGTGGCCTTCAACAAGTGTTAACTCACCCGAGCCTTTCACTCACAAGGCCATGGGCGAACCCATTACATGGACACGTTTTAAGTCAGACACATGTGCGGAGAAGCTTGAGGTCTGCAGACGATTCCCCCCAAAGACCCTGATCCTCACGAGGACCTTTTACCTCTCAAGACCACGGGCCTGGTTTACAAGAGATTTTCAATGTGATATTCCCATTGAAAAACGCTTTTGTAAATCATGCCCCAGGTGTGAACTGCCAAAGTGTGCGCCTCCCGAAATCGTGTAAATGCCCAGGACACGTGTGAGCTCACCACAACCCACACGCATGTCAACTCACCAGGTCTGTCCTGAGGGGCTACGTGTTGACGCTCCTCCGCGATTAATCACAAGTTGCACAAATGCCTCTTGCGGCCAAGTCGTGGCTCCTGTTTCCTTGCACGCTGTGTCCCGCTACACCATCTGCAAGGAGTATTGTGAGTGTGTTAGTGTATGAATGCATCACACAGACACACACACACGTGATCGCACACATGCAGACGCCCCTAAATGTGTGCGCGCACGCACGCACACACACACACACCTATACGCCTCTATATGCGAATACACACATGCATAAATGAACACATAGACACGTATCTTTGCACTTATGCATGCCACGTGACTGCCTCTGCGTATGCATGCACTTCCACCCTGAAACACAGACACGGGGTCTGATACACCAGTCTTTTATAATGGTACAATCCCAACAGGCCCATATGCACAAATGCACTGGAACACATGCGAGGGCACACATACATATACTCAAACATGTGTCTAAAATCTGGCTTCCTACAGCCCTGCAGCGCACGTGAACCAGGTGCAAAGCAACCCCACTTGCACCAAAGCCCCCCATTATTCGCACTGCATACTTTGGCAGATAAACCTCATTGGGGCATTGGCAGCGCCGTGTCACGTGACATGGTGTGTACGGAAAGCTCTCGGATCATTTCCGCTTGGGCTGTCACATTTCTAATCCGTGTATTTTAATGGATCGATTAAAGGGGTGGGGGGGTGCTTGGCTTCTGCTTTAGGTGTGTTCCTGGTGTGGCTAATTCAGCTTTCCAGTGTGTTCGTGCATAAAAGGTTTTCCACAAAAGAAAAAATGTGGGTCTGGGAAGGGAGGTGGGGGGCCTAGGAAAAAAGCTAAACATGCGGATTAGAAAAGTTATTTATAACGCGCTTAATACCCAGAGGTTTCTAAGCGCGGATCCGTGTTGCTCCGTGTCGTTTTGCTTCCAAGGCGAGTGCGTTGCCCTTGAGCTATCCTCCCGAGACTCACAATGCTGCGCCTGATTGACAGAAGCTTTTTATAATGGTGGACTCCCATTGGAAAACGCCCTGTGAATCGGGAGTCTACCTCATTCCACTGGTGCTCACGCGCCTTGAAATTGTCACGCTTTTTTGTGACTTTCACCGTGGGTTTTGTTGACAGCGCTGGTGACTTGGGAGCGAGCGCACGTGTGGTGGTCGCCACGGGGGCGAGCAGCACTCGTGTTCTTGTTGTTGGTTCTTTCTGGGCGGCCCGTTTCTATTTGTACACCAGACTTTTCTGTTTCGAATTAAATGAACAATCTTTTTATTCCTTGACTTACTTTCGAGTAACCCCTTTGGCGGTCATTATTAGTAGAACACTTCCGCTTAACCCGCAGTCTAATTCAAAGTATGTGGGTTCTTGGGGTGGAGGGTGTGGTGGCCAGTGCTCTGATCTTTTTAGGAGTCCTTTCTCCAGACGGGCCCGGGGAAAGCCCCCCATCTCATGACATCATTGCAAAGTGCGCCAAATGTACAGCGACCGGGCGGAAGAGTTTTCCGCGCAGTGACACGATTTTGCGCCTTTCTGTTGTTCAACTTTGCAATGCGTTTCTAAAACAGCGCATTTGCGAAGCGGCAGGAGATGCCCCGACGCCCTTGTATTTCCTACACACAAGAGGAGTTTCGGAAAAAAATTGCGATTGTGTGAGATGTTCCGGAAACTGTGGCGAAATGATTTTAGTTTTTTTTTTTTTTTGGTCCCGTGACTCTGTCTCTCAGGTTCTTGGAATTGCGGGTGAGCGAGCACGGGCTGGGAAAAAGTACAGAGGTGACCCGAGTCACGGAGCCGTGGCGTGGGGGGACCAACACTAGGCTGTGGTCTTCTCCAAACTCAATATATTTGAATTTTCCGGTGGAAGGGAGGACGAATTATCCCTCTCGGGTCGTTCTGGAGCATTAGGGACGACCCCCCAGTACATGGGGTTCTGGAATAAAATAGGCGAATACACGTTTGTGCATCACATTTTATTGTGTGGAGGTGTCTGGCCGCATGCTGGCATTGGAGTACAGCGCCCCCTGCACCCATCCCGAAGGCGTTTAATAAAATATATTTTATAGTCAATAAAATGCGCATTTCGCCGCCAAATGTCAAATTGCGCAACATCGCGAGAATTCAACCCGCCTAGAATACACCACGAAAGTACATTAAGCCCAACTCTTTGACGATCATCGGAGGTATTTTTATTCACAGCGCTTGAGGCAGCAGCGGTGGAAACGTGCACACCCAAACGCATTAAAATAATAAAAGACATTTTAACAATCCTAGTTTCACCGCCTCGGCAGGAACTGTCGCTTTTTCTGCGCCTCCCCCGCCCCCACACCTAGTCTTGTTTTTATAAGGAGTTTACTGTTGATATAGTTGAACCAGGGAGATAAAATACACATTAAACGCCGCTTTATTCGAGTCATAAAATTCGGGGTTTATGAAATGAGACTCCTCCCTTCCCCCACCTCAGAACCGCCATTGCTGCTGGGAGCAAACCTCACTCTTTCGCCCCGGGGCTGTTTCTAATTACAGCCCCCGAGCTGTGGGAAGTCACCTTTAACTGGAATCATCAAATTAACGCCGCTGAGAGATTTGTCGAGGCTGCTGCAGCCGGGACCGCTTTTCCCACCAGGTCCTGGGGGGGTGGGGAGAATTTTTTGAGGGCGGGGGCGTTTACAATCTGTCTGGCCGCGTCACCAGTCACAAAACTAGTGCCGATTTTTAACAATAAGTTGTTTTTAGAAGCCACCGTGCGGCCCGCGTTTACACATAAAGCGGTGTAAATCGGGAAAAAAAAGTGTGTCGACGAAGACAACTCGGGCTATGGGGTCAACAGCTATAATTCGGGAGGGGTTTGGGTGGTGGGGGAGGGAGGACAAATGTTGTTGGGCAGAACTCTGAAAACACATTCATTCGACGAACTCTTTGTCATTTATTTGCAAATAGACGTATTTTGCATCGGTTTGCGGTTCATAAAGGATTGCCCTGCACCAAGCTGCGCTCAGTGGCAGGAGAGCGATGTATAGCCGACCGCCAGGCGAGTGCACGCGCAGCGAGGCGTAGCTATTTCACGCTGCCCAAACAGCGGTTTCTGACTACAAACACTCTGTGGCCCACTTCCCTCAGAGCGGTTTATACATAATACGTATTGTTTACGCTACTTAGATCAGGGTTTATGACAAATAATAATGCTGTACACTCGCCACAGAGCAGTCTAAGATTAATAATATGCCATGGCTCACTTCCGTAAGAGCGGTTTATAACAAATGCTGCCGTTGGCCCGGAACAGCACCGCGAATATGGAGGCTGTGCGCGCCTGCCTTCGGTTCCTGTACCTGTGGGTGTCCTTTTAATTCTCTATAGTGTCAGAAGAGGTGCGCGTGCCTCCTGCCAGCCGAGCAGTGTCCCTCTCGCCCCCTTTACGCCCCCCCCCCATACCGGGGGATACAGCAAACCTAAATCAGAAGCCGGGTCAAGTCGCCTTAATGTCAGGACAGTTCAGCGGTTCACGCGCCCGGTGCAGAGGTCGGCGTTTTTTTGGGTGACATCCGCGGACGGCTCAACATCTCACCCTCCCAAACCCGATGAAATGAGTACCGTAGAGCACTGCTGAAATGCCCTATGCGAGCACTTTTCCACCCCGATCACCCTTCTTCGATACGTTGGGCCTGATTTACAAAAGCGTTTTTTCAATGAGAAAATTCCAACGGAAAACGCTTTGCAAACCAGGCCCCGCGCATTTTTATAATTCACACGCGTCCTTTTAAAACAGTTTATCACGGAGGGGCTCGTTTTCCAATGGGAACACGCCATTGTAAAACGCTTTTGTAAATCAGGACCCTCTTGACGTCCCACCAAGATTGCGGATGCGCGTTTTTGCGCATCTCCAGGGGTTTGCGAGTATTCCCGAAAATCCGCAAACCATTGCCCCCATAAACCGCTCTCCCACAAGGGTTGCCAGGGTCGTGGCCAGCATGGCGGTTTCCCCTGGCTGGCAAATGCTTGGCCTACGTGTCAGACCCCGGCGGGTCAAAGGTCACCGTTATAAGAACTCCGCAAGTCTGTGGTGGAAAAGGTCATTTTTGAAAGGAGATTGTCATGGCTTACGTGTAAATACTAAAAGGACCACTGCACGGCGCGGATGAAAAATACTCGGCCCCGCCCTCACCTCGGCATCCCGACCCACGGCCCCTCCCCCCGCCTGTTTATGTCCCTGTGTTTAAAGCGCCCTCTTTCACGACCGGGCTTGCAGTTGAAACACTACAAAGAGCGGTGCTTGTCTAAAATTATGAGCGGGGACTTTAAAACAATTGTATTTAAAGGGGATTTATGCGGTCTTTACCCCAAAGCCCCCCCACCCCCCCACCCAATGAAGGGATAGATGCGGCGGGTACACACATGTTTCCTCTTGGGTGGGCTGTCTGCAAGACCCCGCCTGCCTTTCCCACCTACACTCCACATCGTAGATCTACTGTGCAAAGCGCCTCGAATCGCATCAGTTCGCAGCGCTGGCGTCATCGAGGAACTAACCATATTATTCGAAACCTTAGGCCAAGCCTGCAAGGACTCCGCCTTCCAACTGCATCTCTGGTGCGCACCCATCTCCAGTGCTTCCCAGTGCTAAGTTACCCGTTGTTGCTAGACCACCACCTCGCTCCCCCCAGGCCCCCACCCCGCCCCCACTCCCGCTGCTCTCCCGCACACGCGAAAAATCACAAAACGCACGGCGGAGGGGTCAGGGGTCTCAATCCCAGAACATTGGAGCTTTCGGATACAGGAAGACAAATCACAGATAATAAGGGGGGGGGGGGCATTTCATGTGTGAGACCCCCGAACTCCCCCCAGAGTGCCAAGGGCCGCATGCAGGAGGGAGCAGCACCTTAACGGGGAAGTGGGCACCTCAGGCGGTGTGTGGATGTGGGAGCACTCCAAGGGGGGTGGGGGGTGGGGAGGGCACGTGTAGGTTACCTGGATCTGGTGGCTGGAATATATATATATTGGGTGTGTGCCATGGCCCCCCTGTGACCGCGCGCACACTGCAAACCCAGTGCAGGGTTTTATAAACTAGAACCTCGCCATTTAAAGCGGTCCTTTTGGAAGTTTCCCTGCGTTTTCTTTGGCATTTTACTCACCACACTCCAGCCACACCGCTCACGTGTTATATAGCGCTATATGAAACACGAACAAGCTGGCAAATTTAGGCTACGCTCGGGGGTATGTTGGATGGGGTATTCTGGGGAATAATATGGGAGTCTGGCCACAGAAGGCATCCTCACTGCTGACCCTGCATTGAAAGCACTCTGGGGCCTACCGTGTCTTCGAGTTTTACACTTGGCGCTATACCTTGGCGCCGATGGTGGGTGAGGCGGGCTCAGAGGAAGCCGTTTCAAGGGTCGGTGTCAAGGGTCAGCAGTGTTGGTGACTTCGTTTCTTATATGCGCCCAACATTCTGGGGGCATCAGGGCTCTGCCCCCCAACCCGCCATTCAGTGGTAGAGCTCACATGATAACTGCCCTGGGGGCATGCCAGCCCCCTCATCCCCGGGGAGTAAGGGGTGCGAGAGGTGACGTATTTCCCCATGAGGCCTGCCTGGGGTGGGGGCTCTGCCGCCAGAATGTATGCATCGGCCGGCCACAAAAGGGGGCCCTTCTGAAGTGGGGGGAGGGCGGGGTCTGCATTTGCTTCAGGTGCCAGGCCCAGGTCCCCAGGCATCTTGCGCCTGCGAGGCCGTGAATTGGCAAAGCCGGTGGGGCCCTGGCCTGTCCAAGTGAGCCGGGCGAGGCACACACCTGCGCATGCGCAGGGGTTTAATCAGGGGTCGGATGGAAAGTTCCCCATCAGATACCCAGGTGGTAAAAGTTGGCCGTCCAGAGTGGCTATGCGAGGGGCGGGGGAGTCCCTCCCCTGCACGTCTCAGGGTATCCAAGGACAGCTCCCGGGGGAGGTGGGCCTCCAGTCTGGGGGGGGGGGGCAACCCTGCTGACACGATGGCATACCACAAGCTGTCCCCGTACCACGGACACTCTGTCCCTGGTAGCAAAGGCCATCTGGGGACCCTGCCAGTACAGAACAGACTGCCCCCCCCCTCAACACATCATAACGGATGGCCTCAAAAAAGCCCTGATAGACACTTTCTTCCACAAGGTTCTCCTCGTCTCCGCTGCACGCCACTAGTCACCCCCAGAATACACCTGCAAATGTTAGGTGGGTGGGCGAACTGCGTGGCAACATGGTTACCGAACCTCGCACACCAGCGCCCCCTATACTGAAGGCCGGACCTCATATCTGACGGTTCGTAAACGCAGGCTAGGAGAACGGAATAAAAGATGGCCTACTTTTATTGCAACCTTGGCGCGGTGACACTGACGAGAACAGGGCCTGGCGAGAAACACATTAGGGGTGGGTGACTTCAGGGACGCAAGTGAAATGCCTTAGGCCGAGGAGGTGTCAGTGCGCGTGCGGGTGTGTGCGTATGCACACGTTCTGCTTGTGTCAATGCGTGTTGGTTCTCCTGTCACTCTCTGTGGGTTTGTGTGTTCACGTATCTGTTTGTGTTTCCTTGCATTTGCTTCTTTCTAGTGAAATCTAGTGAAGCGTCAAAGGGCGTTTCGAAGCGCATTGATCTCTGCCCTGCTCGTGCGTGTATTACTGTGTGCGGCCCAAGCTCGCGTCTTCGTGTGTGCGCGCACACGCGACTGTCTGACGGCCCCTCTCCTTTTGTGCATCTGTGTGGGTGCTGCTGTCCGCGTGTCTGTGTGCACACCCCTCACCCTGCTTCATTGTTCGGACGCCCGTGTGTGCTTCAGCGCGTGATGCCTGTTTTTTTCTGCTTCTGTCCTTGTGCACGTTTTTGCGTTTGTGTTTTTACGGCTGCCTTCAAAGTGTCCACGTAATACTCTGCGTTGCCCCTGTTCGGTTGTGTGCATATTCGTGTGCGCGTGTCTTTTGTGTGTTTCCGTGTTTTTTCCTTGTATGGGCGCCATGTTCTTAGTGAGTGACTAAATCCTTGTGCATATTTGAGTGTGTGTACACGTCCATGTTTGTGTAGGCCTTTCTGTGTGCGGTTAGCTCACCGTGTGTCTTTTCTCTGCGCGTCAATCGAGTGCTAACACGGGCATCCCATAATATTCTCATTGGCGTGTATCTGGTCATACATGTTGTTTCGGGGGCGTTGCACGGTTTCACGTGCTCGTTTTTAGTCCGTGGATGAAAGAAGCGGTTGTTTAGTGAGTTTCTATTATATGTGACCCCCCCTCCCACCCCACGAGCCATTGTGTCCCGAACAATCGCCCGAACTATTCGGAGGGGTAGAAAGGCTGGAACCGAACTCCCGAAAGGGGGCGTCTGCCATCTCCTACCACAGACACCTCGGACGGAAAAAGCGAATTGTCAGCTTATCAAAGCACATTGAAAGCGCGCTTAATGTGTGGCGTTTTCAAGTGTCAACACCCACCCTCCTTCCCGTGTTTCCTCTCCTCTTACGTTATTGTGTTTTTGGGGCAGAGGCAGATAAGGAAGTCCGCGAACACACACGCCCTCTTTTAATGCCGACCGCATTCTTTCCTTTAATCCGTTTTTGCGTTATGGCCGATTTCCCTTGAATTTTTGATGCCCTGTCGGAAGCCGCGAGGTAGAAGTTTTTTTTATAATGTCTGTGCGGAAATATATACTATATATATATCCTATCCTTTATATGTTGCTTAGGTGCCCCGACCCCCCCCCCCCCCCCCCACCCCGTGGGTGTCCAGGAGGCTGGCTCCGTCCACCCCGTTTATAAAACACCTTTCCTAAGTATATATACATAAATGCGACAACACAGTGCCCAGTTCCCCTGTCCCATTACAATTCTTTAATGCACACAATAATACATCAGGAAAACGCACCCTGCATCTCTTTGGAACGAGTTTTATTTTTTCTGCAATAGGAATTAGGCTAAACGGTATTTTTGGGCTTCTGTGTTGGTTAATTGGCGTCTCGCAGTCGTTGGGTACTCGCCACACGTGTTTCTACTTAACATGTGAACACACATGGGCCCGTAACGGGCACATGGGATGTGTGGTGAGGCTCGAACGCCATTACACATATTTTAGAGAGTATTATTTGTATTGCCCTACAATAGTGAGGACGTGTTGGTCCGTGAAGCTCCTGCTTCTACAGTCTTGGGCCTTCATAGCGCTGAAATCTGACATGCAAAGCGTTTTTCAATAGGATTTTCCCGTTAAAAAAAAAAGATTTCGCAAATGTGGTTCTCGGTTTGTTGATGTACAGAAAGGTGTTAATTGCTGCCAAGAGTTGGTTTATTTTAAAATCAGGCCAGACGAGTGGTAACTAGAACGGAGGACAGCACAGGGGCAACGCGGTGGTCTTGGCAGCAAGCCCACGCAGAGCACCAGAGGTTCGTATCCCGGATCCGCGCTTAGAAACCAAACGCAGGTGGGCTACACACCTTGGCTCACATCACACATGCAAGGCGCCCAGTCCAAGTGCTCTTCTCTGGGGGCGTGGGCATTAACCGTCCCGTGCCTGAACCCCACCTCTGGTGGCATGGAGAGGATACCACAAGGAGGCAAGACCCCCAATGCCTGATGCGGGGAGGAGGGGGGCGGGGGGGCACGCCTCACGAAGGAACGCAGCCCGAGTTCTGTTCCATAGACACGGACAATAGACGCACCGATCTTCCATTTACTATCTGAATGTTATTATCCGGATTTGTATTATTACAATGTATTATTATTTCTTTTATTACAATGATTGCTATTAGCATCTAATCCTCCACTAATTCACTTATCGCGCCCCGCCCGGCCCCCTCCATTTTAAATGATAAGAATAGTTCGAGCTTCATGCGTCCTCCTGGGATTTGTCTCATCTTTAATAACCTCACACACACAGGAAGGAACAGTGCAACAGTGATACTGGGCTGCGCAACTCTTCAAACAGCGCAAGTATCCCAACGGGACCTTGCGCCTATTCTCTGCAGCTAATGCTGTGCGGTAATTCCATGACTATCCGATGGTTGTTCCTAGAATAACAAAAGCATCCATCGCCCCGAACGGGTCCGCGGACTTCACCTGAGTTCGGGACCTGTACCGGATAGATTCTCTCCCAGTAACCGAAGCCAGCAGGGCAGCGTGGGGTCAGGGAAGGGCGGCTGATAAAGTGCATTAAATGCAGGTGGCACGTGCCAACGGACCGCTTTCAAACCGGGTACTGTGTCACAGTGAGGCGTGCTCAGGTGTACGTGGCAACCAGATACAGCTAACCTCGTTACCCTACCCCAGGAGGGGGGCCTCAGGCACAGAAGAGGTGAGCTTTGAGGTGAGCTTTCAGGTAACCGACTCGCTTACACAAAGTTCGTGGCAAGCGCGTGCGGTTAATTCTTCAAATGTGTGGTGCGCGATAGCTACGTCAAGCACACATTTCATCATTGCATTCATATTTAGAGACGCTTGTTTGTTGAGCGAAATTGACATCGAGGGAATTGCGTAATTATTGGTGTGTGTGCTCCAGGCAATTCACAGATATTGCAGTGCAACTCGAGGCGCTCCCGAGCTGCACACACTTTGCACTCCCTCCTCCTTTCAGCTTTGCACTGCGTTTATTTTGCTCGTCCGACTACACACAGGTTGCACTCGGATTGCAAGAAAATGCACACAGATTACACTGGGTTTGTGCAAGGACACACACGGACGTGTGCACGGACATACGCACGCACGCACGCACGCAGTTTCTCATCCACTGGACATCTCCCACGTTTTAGCGCACTTTTTCACCGAATGCATTTTTATCCCATTTTAAATCAGATTTATTTTCTGCAAAATGCAGATAGTAAATGGGTATGTATTGAAGGAGTGGGGGTCTAAGGGGTGGGGTGAGGCAACACCCCCAGCATTTCACGGTAAAAAAGGGAACATCGTTAAGAAAATATCAATGAAAGTGTTGGTCGGGTAAAAACAATGCAGCACTTATTTATAGACGCCCCTGCCCCCACACACACGCCTCTGTGCGACTCGCAGACTGCAAGTACACCCATTTGCACCTTTGCGCTCACGCTGCGCACTCGTTGCAGGTTGCGCACTCACCATCTCGGCTCGTTGCGTTGCGCCTGTTTCGCGTGCAGCCCGCCCGCCGGATGCGCGCAGGTGGCTCGCCCTCCGCGCGCTGCTCGGCTCGTGGCTCCTCGCAGACGCACCGAGGCTGCCCGGCTTTATAGGCCCTCATCGCAGCGGGCCGTCCCGGCTCCTTTTTCCTCTGAGCCCAGAACCCAGCTGAAGAATCCGCGGCCAGCCCCCAGCCCTGTCTGGAATCTGCCGCAGCCAGACTCCCCCCAACCGGCTGCCCAGACAGGGGCTGACCTTGGGCCCAGGGGGCAACGGTGGGGACTTCCGAAGAGAACGCCCCAGCCCCTCAGGCAAGCCCCTTCTTCCGGGGCCCTTCACAGCGCACTCTCCGCTGACTCCCCTCAAGGCGCTGCTCTCGTAGGACCCTCACCCTGTTTAAAAGCACACAGAAGACCCCGCTCAGGTATTTGCGCACCCTGGGAGGCTTCCTATACACCCCTAAGCGGTCCTACTTGCTGGTGCAGCCCCCCCCCCCACTATCTTTGCAGGGGCTACCGGTTCACTCCAGTTCACGTGTGTTACATGCACATTTCCATGTCCGATTTAGCCATTACATGTAGAACCCTCCCCTCTTATTCGGCGTTAGAGGGGCACCTCGTTTTAAGTGTGTGCTGCCTGTATACTCATTCTTAGAAATCGTTTTATGTGCAGCCCTTCCTCCCTATGCAGAAATGACATGTGTACCCCAATCTAACGGTGTGTTCTATGTATACCCCTCCTAATAGATGTTATATATGCAACCCTTCCTCCCTATGCAGAAACATCATGTATACCTCTGACCAGGTGTTCTGTGTATACCCCTCCTAATAGATGTCAAATGTGCAGCCCTTCCTCCCTATGCAGAAATGACATGTGTACCCTAATCTAGGTATGTGTTCCATGTACACCCCCCTAATAGATGTCATATATGCAGCACTTCCCCCTATGCAGAAATGACATGTATAACCCTCCTGTGGATGTTATATATGCAGCATTTTCTCGCTATGCAGAAACAACAGGCGTACCCCACCCTCACTTAGTGTGTCGTGTACACTCCTCCGAATAGATTTTATACGTGCAGCCCTTCCTCCCTATGCAGAAACGTCATGTATACCCCATAACCTGGTGTTCCATGTATACCCCCTCCTAATAGATGTCAAATGTGCAGCCCTTCCTCCCTATGCAGAAATGACATGTGTACCCTAATCTAGCTATGTGTTCCATGTATACCCCCTAATAGATGTCATATATGCAGCCCTTCCCCCCTATGGAGAAGTGACATGTATAACCCTCCTATGGATGTCATATGCGCAGCACTTCCTCCCTATGCAGAACTGACACGTGTACCCTAATCTAGCTATGTGTTCTATATATACCCCTCCTATGGATGTTATATATGCAGCCCTTCCTCGCTATGCAGAAACAACATGCATACCCCACCCTCACTTACAGTGTCGTGTACACTCCTCCAAATAGATTTTATACATGCATCCCTTCCTCCCTATGCAGAAACGTCATGTATACCCCATAACCAGGTGTTCCATGTATGCCCCCTTCTAATAGATGTTATATGTGCAGCCCTTCCTACCTATGCAGAAAGTGCAGGTATACCCCCTAACCAGGTGTTCCATGTATACCCCCATCTAATAGATGTTATATGTGCAGCCCTTCCTACCTATGCAGAAAGTGCAGGTATACCCCCCAACCAGGCGTTCCATGTATACCCCCATCTAATAGATGTTATATGTGCAGCCCTTCCTACCTATGCAGAAAGTGCAGGTATACCCTCTAACCAGGCGTTCCATGTATACCCCCATCTAATAGATGTTATATGTGCAGCCCTTCCTACCTATGCAGAAAGTGCAGGTATACCCCCTAACCAGGCGTTCCGTGTATACCCACCATCTAATAGATGTTATATGTGCAGCCCTTCCTACCTATGCAGAAAGTGCAGGTATACCCCCAAACCAGGCGTTCCGTGTATACCCCCCATCTAATAGATGTTATATGTGCAGCCCTTCCTACCTATGAAGAAAGTGCAGGTATACCCCCTAACCAGGCGTTCCATGTATACCCCCCATCTAATAGATGTTATATGTGCAGCCCTTCCTACCTATGCAGAAAGTGCAGGTATACCCCCTAACCAGGTGTTCCATGTATACCCCCATCTAATAGATGTTATAAGTGCAGCCCTTCCTACCTATGCAGAAAGTGCAGGTATACCCCCTAACCAGGTGTTCCATGTATACCCCCCATCTAATAGATGTTATATGTGCAGCCCTTCTCACCTATGCAGAAAGTGCAGGTATACCCCCTAACCAGGTGTTCCATGTATACCCCCCCATCTAATAGATGTTATAAGTGCAGCCCTTCCTACCTATGCAGAAAGTGCAGGTATACCCCCTAACCAGGTGTTCCATGTATACCCCCCATCTAATAGATGTTATAAGTGCAGCCCTTCCTACCTATGCAGAAAGTGCAGGTATACCCCCTAACCAGGTGTTCCATGAATATCCCCCATCTAATAGATGTTATATGTGCAGCCCTTCCTCCCTATGCAGAAAGTGCAGGTATACCCCCTAACCAGGTGTTCCATGTATACCCCCATCTAATAGATGTTATAAGTGCAGCCCTTCCTCCGTATGCAGAAAGTGCAGGTATACCCCCTAACCAGGTGTTCCATGTATACCTCTTCCTAATATATGTCATATATGCAGCCCTTCCTCGCTATGCAGAAACGTCATGTACACCCCATAACCAGGTGTTCCATGTATACCCCCTTCTAATAGATGTTATATGTGCAGGTGGATGCGTTCTCCCTAGCTCCCGCCCTTTTACCGCCGTCATTATGGAACAGCAGGAGAAGTGCTCTATATGGGACCCCCTGTGCTGTCCCTATACCACATCAAGTGTAAGCGAGACGATATGCACTCAGGCAACCATACTGAATGTACCCTCGTACTGAAAGAGTGGAAGGACGTCAGCACGCACCGTTGGACATCATGTAGTGCTGGGTGAAATCTGACGAGGGCCGAGGGATCCACTTGGCTAAACCATTTTTCTGTGGTATACAGCTCTTTTGATTCTTGGGAACGCAATCTTGAAATATCCTCATTATGGTCCTTGAGCTGTACATGGGAGGATATTGAAAAACAAATAAAAAAAATCCTCTGCCTCTAGGGCTCCTGGCACTAATGGTCTGAGTAATGCAGTCCTCAAACTAAACCCAGAATTGGGATCCAGAGTCCTGAAGAACTTGTTTGATTAGATCATTCTCTTCACACGTGATCCAGAAGCCGAACACAAGGGCTATTCATTCATCGGTGGATGAAGATAGTGGTGCGCCCACACTCCCTCGCATGTCCCAGAACAGAGGGCAGGCAACAAGGTCAACTACAGACGGGAAACCTTGGCTTATGGTTTGACCGATGAGAGATGATGGATTCATTGGGAAAGTGGGGAGTAATCTGACGTGATTCGAGTCCCTGGGTTTCGCTTTTCTTGCGTGCTGCTAACAAGTCAAAAGTCCAAGGGTGGGTGAGAATGCCAATCAATCAGAAGGTCTATGGGGCAACATGCTATGCAGTGTTGCATAGACCAATCCGCTGCCATGTTCTGTGCTATAATCAGCATTATATGTATTTAAAGGTATGATATGATAGTTTATTTATGTAGCACCTATACACAATGGGCCTCATTACGACCCAGGCATTAAACCATGGCGCTATCAGCGTCATGGTTGATGCCGGATTCCGCCATGGTGAATGGCAGAATTACGACCTCATTCCAAGGTTGGCGGGGCAGTAATTCCCCATTCACCATTGGCCCTTCCCCATTCCCATTTTTGCCCCATAGGGCTTAATGGGAATGGGTATGGCGGTAATTACGGTACTGCAAATTGCGGTACCGTAATTACCTCCAAGGTCCCTTTGCGGGTCCAATCCTTAACAGCTGGTAAAACCAGCGTTAAGGTGGGAACCCGCAAAGGGACATCGTAATTAGGCGGTAAGGGGTTAACGGCGCCGCCACCTTTTACTGCGCCATTAACGCCTTACCGCCTGGGTCGTAATGAGGCCCAATGTGTTTCAAAGCGCTTCAAGGCAAGAGAGGAAACAAGGGAAAATACAATGACATTCTTACAGGCCATGAACAGTAAGGATGTGAAATTAACTATAATACTCGGCCTGACGACATTTCAGATAGTGCAAGAGCTAAGACATAGATAAGGAAGGGAGGGGGAGAGTGTGAAGGACATGGAAACAGACAGGCGACTACTGTACTAGGCCTGACGACATTTCTGGTAGAGCCGGAGAAAAACAAATGGTGAGGGAGAGCGGTGCAGAAAGGATGGGAGGAACAAAGCAAGCGACTATTGTGCTAGGCCTGACAACATTTCCGATAGTGCTTGGGGGCTGGGAGGGTGGGAGACAAGTAAGGGGAGGGTGGAGGAGACGAGGAGACAGATGAGGTTGCTATCATACTAGGTCCAGGGACAATTCTGATAGAGTTAGTGCATAGAAGAAAGTAAAGGGAGGAGGGGAGGATATGGGAAAAGGGAGAAAGGAAAGGGAGAGGAGGGGAGAACAGAGAGTAAGCAGTCAAAAAGAGTGGAGAAGCAAGAGGGGAGAGCGAATAAATTGCAGAAGTCAGTAGTAGCACATAATGTTGCAAGCCTGGATACAAGATGGAGATGGGGACTGCATGATTCAGGGCCACCATGAGAAAGGGCGACGTACTGTGAATCAATGAAGTCCATAAAAGTCAAATCCAGCTTTGGCCACAAGACAGTGATGGTGAAACCAGAATGTATCAGGACAGAATCCTGCAGAAGTAGGATGGAGGGGTGGGGGCCAGGGGGAGCAGGGTAGTTCAAGGTGTGCCTTTTAGATAAGGGGCAGCCAATAAAGTACCAACCCATATGAATACCTTAGGTACATATGTTCCCCTAACCAATCCTTCCCTTCAATAGGTTTTGTAGTTTGCCACGTAGGATGACATTATAGATGACACATTCTGGGGTATATAAGCACTTTATAATCAAGTTAGTGTGTGAGTGTGCAAGCATCAGTCCGAAATCTGCTAGTTTGCCCAGCTTTATTACATTGAGAACAAAGTAGTATTGTGCCATCTTTTCTGTGTCTGTCCAGTTATTTGGTCTGAGATCAATATTGGTAACTCCATCTAGCACAAGCAACGCTTCATGGTGCTAGAGCTCACTCCCTATGCAGAAATGACATGGAAATCCCAATCAGACCCGGTGTTCCATATATACACCCTCGTAATAGATGTTATATATGCAACCCTAACTCCCTATGCAGAAATGACATGTGTATCCTCATCTAAACGGGTGTTCTAATATATCCTCTCCTAATAGATGTTATATATGCAGCCCATCCTCCCTATGCAGAAATTACATGTATCCCTCAATCTAACCAGGTGTTCCATGTATACCCCCCTAATAGATGTTATATATCCAGCCCTTCCTCCCTATGCAGAAAGGACATGTATATTCCAACCTAACCGGGTATTCCATGTATACCCCCTAATAGATGTTATATATGCAGCCCTTCTTCCAAACGCAGGAACCACATGTATACCCCAATCTCACCAAGTGTTTCATGTACACTGCCTCCTAATAGATGTTATATGTGCAGCCCTTCCTCCCTATGAAGAAATGACATGTGTACCCCAATCTAACCAGGTGCTCCATGTATACTGCCTTCTTCTGAAGCCAGAAACCTTGGAGTCATCTTGGAGTCATCTTCAACTCCTCTCTCTCCTTCCTCCCTTACACTCAGGGCATTGCTGAGAAGTCCCATTTTCAGCTCTCCTTCCCTTAGAAGCTCAATGTAACCGAGCACTGGTTCTCTCTCGGCTTGACTATTGCAGTAGCTTTCTCCGGAATTTTCCTTCTTCCACTCTGCGACCTCTCCAGCGAATCCAGAATAGGGCAGCAAGACTTATCCTTGGCCTCAAGCGCAGGGACTGCATATCTCCAGCCCTTACATCTCTCCACTGGCTCCCGGTTGGGTCGCGGATTACATTAAAATCCCTCTGTATCATCCACAAGGCTGTGTGGGGCCGGGAAACACACTATCTGCAACTCTCCTTTACTAAATATTCCCCCTCTAGACCCCTGTGGTCCTCTAGCACCAACCCTGTGTGTGTAAAGTGTATCATTAAACAGAGGGCAGGAGGTTGATCGCTTTCCTCAGCTGGCTCCCTTCTTTGGTACAGCCTCCCTCGCCCTCTTTGTCTTGTGCAGGACTTCTTACATTCCGGAAGCTCCTCAAGACTTTCCTCTTTTCCTCTCCCTCCCCCCCCCCACTCTGCTAATCTCACAGTTGCTCGTTTGGTGTGCAGGGCCCTTATGCATCCTCGGGGCACTGACCTCCCACACCTTGCCTCGGCTCACCCTCCACCCTGGAGGCTCACACTTACCTTACATTGCATTTCACTTGTTGCTCACCCATGAGCACCACAGCACCAATTCCGTTCTCCCACCCTTTTGCACCTGCACGTTCTGAACACTCACAAGGAATAGCAGGTTTGGCCCCCCCACCCATTGTATTTAAAATTTCTTATGTATTTAAAATGTTTCACATCCCCTTGTGTCCTCCCTGTTGCCCTGTGGGCACTTTGAAATAGTATTAACTTCCTGTATAAGTGTCAAACAAGTGAACAATAAATAAATAAATAAAATACATAACATTTTATATATGCAGCCCTTCCTCTCTATGCAGAAATAACATGTATACCCAAATCTAAGCAGGTATTCGAGGTACACCTCCTGCTAATGCTTTAGGTCTACTTGATGGAAAATACTTCACCTTTTCCAATTTGACCTATTTATTTTGGTCATTTCTATGGTCGAAAATAAGGGGGGGAGACCCACGCGCCCCACCTCTACCCCCACCCCCACCTTAACCTATTCCCTTACCCCATCCCACATATTTATTTTATTTAATTTGTCTGAAAAAACTATCAAAATAATTCGGCAAAATTGAAAAGGTCAAATGTTTTTCAATCACGTATGCTAATACCTTACTAATAGATGTTATATGTGCAGCCCTTCCTCCCTATGCAGAAAGTGCAGGTATACCCCCTAACCAGGTGTTCCGTGTATACCCCCATCTAATAGATGTTTCATACACAGCCCTTCCTCCCTATGCAGAAAGTGCAGGTATACCCCCTAACCAGGTGTTCCGTGTATACCCCCATCTAATAGATGTTTCATACACAGCCCTTCCTCCCTATGCAGAAAGTGCAGGTATACCCCCTAACCAGGTGTTCCGTGTATACCCCCATCTAATAGATGTTTCATACACAGCCCTTCCTCCCTATGCAGAAAGTGCAGGTATACCCCCTAACCAGGTGTTCCGTGTATACCCCCATCTAATAGATGTTTCATACACAGCCCTTCCTCCCTATGCAGAAAGTGCAGGTATACCCCCTAACCAGGTGTTCCATGTATACCCCCATCTAATAGATGTTTCATACACAGCCCTTCCTCCCTATGCAGAAAGTGCAGGTATACCCCCTAACCAGGTGTTCCATGAATACCCCCCATCTAATAGATGTTATAAGTGCAGCCCTTCCTCCCTATGCAGAAAGTGCAGGTATACCCCCTAACCAGGTGTTCCATGTATACCCCATCTAATAGATGTTTCACACACAGCCCTTCCTCCCTATGCAGAAAGTGCAGGTATACCCCCTAACCAGGTGTTCCATGGATACCCCATCTAATAGATGTTTCATGCACAGCCCTTTCTCCCTATGCAGAAAGTGCAGGTATACCGCCTAACCAGGTGTTCCATGTATACCCCCATCTAATAGATGTTTCATACACAGCCCTTCCTCCCTATGCAGAAAGTGCAGGTATACCCCCTAACCAGGTGTTCCATGTATACCCCCATCTAATAGATGTTTCATACACAGCCCTTCCTCCCTATGCAGAAAGTGCAGGTATACCCCCTAACCAGGTGTTCCATGAATACCCCCCATCTAATAGATGTTATAAGTGCAGCCCTTCCTCCCTATGCAGAAAGTGCAGGTATACCCCCTAACCAGGTGTTCCATGTATACCCCATCTAATAGATGTTTCACACACAGCCCTTCCTCCCTATGCAGAAAGTGCAGGTATACCCCCTAACCAGGTGTTCCATGGATACCCCATCTAATAGATGTTTCATGCACAGCCCTTTCTCCCTATGCAGAAAGTGCAGGTATACCGCCTAACCAGGTGTTCCATGTATACCCCCATCTAATAGATGTTTCATACACAGCCCTTCCTCCCTATGCAGAAACAACATGTATACCCCAAACTCAACAAGTGTTTCATGTACACCTACTCCTAATAAATGCTATATGTTCAGCCCTTCCTCCCTGTGTAGAAATGACATCTATAATGCAAACTAACAGGGTGTCTCATATATACCCCCTTCTAATAGAGGGTATATTTGCAACCCTTCCACCCTATGCCGAAATGACATATGCACCCCAATCTAGCTATGTGTTCCATGTACACCTCCTCATAATACATGTTATATATGCAGCCCTTCCTCCCTATGCAGAAATGACATTTGTGCCCCAATCTAACTGGGCGTTCCATGTATACTCCCTCCTAATTATTGTTATAAACCCAGCCTCTCCTCCCAGTGCAGAAATCACATGAATACCCCAATCTATTGAGTGGTCATGTATACCCCCCTAATAGATTTTATATGTGCAACCCTTCCTCCCTATGCATAAATGACATGTTTACCACAATCTAAGCCGGGGTCCCATGCATACCCCCTGTGAAGGCATCATGAAGGAAGACACAGGCAATAGAAAAATTGTTTCTTTTTCTTAAATGTCAGGATGGATAATGACCTAACTTGCCCTATGCCGAGGTGGCATTTCCCTACCTAACGAAAATAAGGATAGTCTATGTCAGTAAGTTCAAATCAAAAGTTTGTCTATATCCAAAAGCTATACTTGCCCTCACAGCTAAGGATATACAATGTGTAGGGATGTCAGCATCAAAAGGAACAGTATTCCAAATAAATTTCCAAGCTTCTTCCAGCTCCTGTCTTACTTTCCAGCTTCCCCTTTCCCAAGTTCAAAACAGTTCCAAAAGGTCTCAGGGTACCCTTCCCCAGGAGTTCAACTCAGTTCACAAAGTCTCGGGTTTCCCTTCCCCAAGAGTTCAACTCAGTTCACCAAGTCTCGGGGTTCCCTTCCCCAAGTGTTCCACACAGTTCACAAAGCCTCTGGGTTCCCTTCCCCAAGAGTTCAACTCAGTTCACAAAGTCTTGGGGTTCCCTTCCCCAAGAGTTCAACTCAGTTCACAAAGTCTCGAGTTTCCTTCCCCAAGAGTTCCACACAGTTCACAAAGTTTCAGGTTTCCTTCCCCAAGAGTTCACCAAGTCTCGGGGTTCCCTTCCCCAAGAGTTCCACGTTCACCAAGTCTCGGGGTGCCCTCCCCCAAGAGCTCTACACAGTTCAAAAAGTCTCGGGTTTCCCTTCCCCAAGAGTTTCACTCATTTCACCAAGTCTCAGCGTTCCCTTTCCCAAGAGTTACACACAGTTCACAAAGTCTTGGGGTTCCCTTCCCCAAGAGTTCAGCTCTTCTAGCTTCAAAACTACAATCAGTTCAAATCTCTTGTCTTTCAAGAACAGTTCCAGTTCAACTTCGTAATCATCCAGGTCTTTCAATAGTTCATACAAATTGCTCTCTTTTTCATTTACTTCAGCAACTTGTTATCAAATACAGCTTCTTTTCTTTGCTTTCCTTGGCTCTTTCCAAGCAGGGGTTGTTAAAACCTATGCGCAGTTGTCGGACCACACGGTCCACCCATTACAGGTCACACAACTGATAGCTCATAGCACCTTGTTATGCTACTGTATTCTTCTGGCTTTCTTGTCAACACAGGTTTTCTCTCTCTGAACCTGTGTCATTGGTCAACACTCCTTTCTGATTCTCGTTGGCAGTCTCTCGGCTTTGCCACAACGTGTTTCCCACACCTTTGTACCTTTGGGCTCACATTTAATTCAGATTTTCATTGGCAGTCATTTGGCTTTGCCACAACTTGTATCTCATACAACCAGATTCTCATTGCCAGTCTTTTGGCTTTGACACAATGTGGATTTCACACAACTCACTCCCTGGTTTTCACCCTCACGCTCACCATCCTTGCACCTTGCTGTGCATTGCTACGCTCTTCCTTCGCAGAAGCTCCCAGTGGCCTGCAGCGCTCGGGAGACTTCAGTGTCTCACAGCTATGGCTGTGGACACAAGGTAATGCAACTGCAGGTGTCTCGACCCTCTCCCTGCCCACTCAGACCCCAGTGTCTCGTTCATCTTTCTGCTTCACATGGCGTCCTTCCTGCGGGCCCCTCTCCCGCCTGCGCCACGTCTGCCAGCCGCGTCCTTCTCGCCAGGTGGGTTTCTCTCCCCGTTACCCTGTCGATCCCTCTTTTTATGCACCTAGGTCCAGTTAAATGATTGCAGGAGCAAGTCCTTTATTTCCATTGACTGATCATAGCTAAGCCTATTAGCTGGACATGCTTGGCTATGGCAATGGTATTCCTCCACAGTCCTCTCCCTCGTCTCAGTACTAAAGTGGTGTGAATGAATGGAAGTGTGCATAACTCCCAGTTGTTTCTTCCTTGTCTTGGTATTGATCTGATATTTCTCTGAATTAACAAGAGGAGTTTGATGTGCCAAAATAAGGAGGTGCCCTCTAGTTGATCCCTTCCTCATCCCAGTATAATAATGGCATTCCCGAGGATTATTTTGAAAGGAGGAAGGGGGAAGTGTTGACAGTAACCTATAAATGCTGTTGGGACTGAAGGTTCATTGTGAAAAGAGAATTCAGGCTATCATGTCCCCTCCACCCAGGTGTTCCTCCCTCGCATATCCACCCCCAGGGTCGAGATCCAAAAGTGATGGCCATTCCCTGGCAACCTGAGCAGAGGATGTCAGGGAAAAGGAAGTGAGGAGGCCCTCAGGTTCCTAACACCCCTCCTTAATAGATGTGGTATATGCAGCCCTTCCTCCATATGCAGAAATGACATGTGTAACGCATTCTAACCGGGTGTTTAATGTATGTTCCCTCTTAATAGAAGTTATATAGTTATATATGCAGCCCTTTCTCCCTATGCTGAAATCAAACATAAACCCCAGTCTAACGGGGGTTCATGTATACCCCCTCCTAATAGATGTTATACATGCAGCCCTTCCTCCCTATGCAGAAATTACATGAATACACCCCCAACCAGGTGTTCTGTGTATACCCCCTCATAATAGACGTTATATACGCAGCCCCTTGCCCATATGCAAAAATGACAAGTATAGCCCAATCTAACAAGCTGTTCCATGTATACCCCTCCTAAAAGATGTTATATATGCAGCCCTTCCTCCATAAGCAGATATTACACGTATACCCAATCGGACAAGGCATCATGTATACCTCCTCCTAATAGATGTAATATGTGAAGCCCTTCCTCCCTATGCAGAAACCTAACCAGGTATTCATGTACATCTCCTCCTAATAGATGGTGTATGTGCAGCTCTTCCCCCCTATGTAGAAATAACATGTATACCCACTAAGCAGATATTCCATTCCATGTTTACCCCCTCCTAATCAATGTTATGTGTGTAGCCCGTCCTCCCTATGCAGAAAATGACACGTATACCGCAGGCTACCTGCCTGTTCCATGTATACACCGTCCTACTAGATGTTATATATATAGCCCCTCCTCCCCATGCAGAAATGATATGTATAGACTAATCTAACCACGTTTTCCAATATGCCCTCTTCTAATACATGTTATATTTATTTATTTGCATTTGTATAGCGCACATGCAGCCCAAAGGCACCGTGGCGCTGTCACATGAAAGTGTAGCAAACATTTTGCTTTAGGATGGTTGCATGTGACCGTGAGGTCTCTTAGTTGCAGGTACATAGGTCAATCATACATACACGGATTCAGGCGGACATAAGATAACATTCAGTTGGTATTCATATGAAGAGTTTGGTTTTGATTGCTTTGCGCAAGGCTTGGTGAGACTCAATCATTCTTAGATGGGGTGGAAGGGCATTCCATTGTATGACGGCTCTCGTGGGAAAGCTTGATCCCCCTGTGCAGGCCTTTTTTGTCTTGGGCACGAGGATCAGGTTGGAGTACCCCTCCCTAAGAGGTCTTGTGGCGGTGTGCTTGACAATTCTCTGGACAAGATATGGGGGAGCAAGATCATGAAGGCTTTTGCGTGCCAGGGAAAGTGTTTTGAAGATGATTCTCTGTTTGACAGGCAGCCAATGGACCTGCCTCCTAATTTCAGAGATGTGCTCTTTCCTTGAGGTCCCAGTGGCTGCCCAAAGGGCATTGTTTTGAGCCAGTTGTAGTTTGGCCAAGTTTTTGCAGGAGGTCCCAGATGGGAGGCCATTGCAGTAGTCGAGTCTGGAGCCAATTATGGCCCTGGCAATAGTAAGGCAATTCTGTCGTGAGCAGGAGGTCCCAGATGGGAGGCCATTGCAGTAGTCGAGTCTGGAGCCAATTATGGCCCTGGCAATAGTAAGGCAATTCTGTCGTGATAGGAGGGTCTGGCTGTGTTAATAATTTTGGCGCAATAGGCTGATGAGGTGGCAATAGAATTCACTTGTCTGTCCATGGTAAGGTCCGAGTCTAGGTAGACGCCAAGTGTTTTGACGTTGTTAAATACCTTAATAGGTGTGTTTGTCAATGGTGAATGAGGAGTAGTCCTGACCGAGGTTACCCAAGGTGGTGGGTGAGCTGATAAGTAGGATTTCTGTATTTTCGTTATTGAGGCATAGCCAGTTGTCCGCCATCCAGGATTGGATGGTTGAGTAGATGGTAGTGAGATTAGACATGTCTGTCTTGTAGTCACCCGTGAGTGGGATTAGCACCGGTGTGTCATCCGCATAATTGGTGTATGAGATGCCCATGGAGTCCAGGATGCTAAACAGAGGTCTAGTAAAGAGGTTATATAGTGTTGGCGCTATACATGACCCTTGTGGGACTCCACATTTGATGAGGCTGGGGGTGGCAGAGGCTGAGTCAGAGAAGACTTTCATAGCCCTTTCTTGGAGAAAGGAGGTAATCCATTGACAGTCTCTGGGGGAGAAGTTGGCAGCAGATGCGAGATGGCAGCAGAGGGTGTTGTGATTGACCAAGTCGAATGCAGCAGATAAATCAAGAAGCAGGAGCAGTGCCAGTTTGCCTATGTCTCTAAGGTCATCCATTTGGTTCTTTAGGTCAAGGAGAGCCGTTTCAGTGCCATGTCGTGGGTGGAAGCCAGATTGCCGCAGGCCTAGGAGACGGTTCTCTTCCAAGTATGTTTGTACTTGCATGTAGGCTGCTTTGTCCTGATTTTTCTGCTGGAATGGGACTGTTCTGATGGGTCTATAGTTCCAGGGATGGTAGGGTCAAGTGATGGCTTTTTTAAAGAGTGGGCGTACCCAGGCTTCTTTGAGATCTTTGGGAACAAGACCTGACCGGAAGGATGAGTTAATGAAGGCTGTGAGGAAAGGTGCCAGGTTGGGAGCAGAGTCTTTGATGAGTTGGGCTGGGCAGGCATCTCCCTTGCAATAAGAGGGTTTGATGGAGTTGAGCAGGGTGATGACCTCCGATTCTGTGTTATCTTGGAAGTCAAATGGGGGAGAGGGTTTAGGTTCAGGGGTAGTAGGCACTAGGTTGTGCTGGCTGGCTATTACTAGTTTAAGAGCTTTTTCATGGCCAGTGATTATGATCTTCAGGGTGTTGAACTTGCCTAACATGGCAGACTGGATGCTGTTACACCAACTTCCATCCTTGAGGAGTGTGGGTGGAGGAGTGGATGGTTTTTCCAGTTCTCTGAAGATGGAGAACATTTCTTTGGAGATTGATTTGGTGTCATTTATCCTTGACATGGCTTTGATGACATTATTTTTGTATGACTTGGAGATGACCTTGAAGGCCTCCCTGTTCGATTCTGAGGGATTGGCTTTCCATGTGGAGAGGGCGGTCCTTTACCCTGAGCGTTGTTTAAGCAGCTCATTTGAGAACCAAGTATAAGAATGTTTGATTTTTTTGGCTTTCTTTAAGGCGAGAGGGTCGATGGCTTTGACTGCTTTGGTGATGATGGGGGTCATTACGACCTGGGCGCAAAGGGATACCGGGCACCGGTAATGACACTGGTGCCGGTAATCCCTTTGCGCCCTATTTCGAGATCCCTTTGCGGGTCTTCCCTTAACGCCTGGTTTTACCAGGCGTTATGGACGAGACCCACAAAGGGATACCGGGGTCAATAACGGTACCGCAATTTGCAGTAACGTTAATGCCGCCTTCCCCCTTCCCATTGAGCCCTATGGGGGCTCAAATGGGAATGGGGAATGGCTCTGGTGAATGGGGAATTACCGGTCCCGCCGACCGCGGACTGGATCGGTAATTACTCCCTTCACCAGACCGGAGTCGGACTAATTTTGGAGGCAGCCATGGCGCTAATAGCGCCATGACTACCTTCAAACTCGGAATGAGGGCCGATGTGTTTAAACGTGCTGGCTAGAGTATCTGGCTTATTAGAGGAAGGTGCCTGAAGCGCGGGCACCATTAGAAATGGTGCCAGATTTTCCGCGGTAAGTTTGCGAGAGCTCCTGGCGAATGCTGCTGGTGGGGAGCAATTGCCTTTTTTTCAAGGCGAGATTGAATTGGATATAGTGGTGGTCAGACCAAGGTATAGGGGTGTTGACGGTGATTAGAATGGAACAGGTATGCTGGTTAATCCAATCCAGAGTGTGCCCTTTGATGTGGGTAGGTTCAGAGATGGTTGGTGCAAACCCTAAAGTGTTTAGAGCTTTGTTGAGGGCTTTGGCATGGTGATCCCTGGGGTCGTTCAGTCCTAGGTTTAGATCGCCCAGGAGAATGATTTGGGAGGTCTTTTTGATATTATCCGACAGGGAGAGGATGAGAGAGTCTTGTAAGTCAGTATGAGGACGGGGGGGGGGGTTGATACACAATATGCATGGTAATGGTGCAATTGTGGGACAGGTGGATATTGAGTGGGAGGTAGTCACAGTTGTGCCCAAGTTGTCCTGGAGCTTCCCTGATGCTGAGGGTTTCCCTAGCTATGAGGGCGACACCCCCACCTCTCTGGTTGGCACGGTCTTTCCTAAAGATAGTGAAATCTGCAGGGATCGCTAGCAAAAGAGCAGGGCTTGAAATTTCATTGAGCCACATCTCAGTGACTACTAGAATGTCAAGGTTATCTTTGATGATAAGGTCGTGAATGTCAAGGGCATGCGCATGCATGGATGGTGCATTGACCAGTGCGCACCTAAGGGTAGGGTCAGAATGCTGTGAGGTGGTGTGTGGTGATGGCTGAGGAGTAACAGGTGGTGGCACAGAGTTATTGTGTAGAGCAATCGTTTTGGCTAGTGCAGCAGTACAGTCAACACGTTTGGGCATACACATATCAGCATGTTTGGCCATACACATATCAGCATGTTTGGCCATACACATATCAGCATGTTTGAGCATACACATATCAGGAGGCACAGGCAGTGCAGCAGTACAGTCAACAAGTTTGGGCATACACATATCAGCATGTTTGGGCATAGACATATCAGGAGGCACAGGCAGTGCAGCAGTACAGTCAACATGTTTGGGCATGCACATATCACGAGGCACAAGCAGTGCAGCAGTACAGGCATTAGGGTTGGATAAACATTTGGCATGTGCACCTGGGGTCTGTGCAGCATGCATTGCTTCTTTGTTGTGAGTCTTGTGCCAGGCGTAGCAGGCAGTGTGGGTAGTAGACATGGACGACAGAGGCATTGAGGCTGTGTTGTCTTTAAGTCCCCACAAACAAAATTGCATTGGGGGAATGGAGATAGTTATAGGCAGTGGGGTTTTGCATGTGGGGTGGGCGCCTTTGACGTCAGGTGAGCCGCAATATGCTTTTCAGGGATGGATCACCTTTGGGGGACGCCTGGTTCCAACTCCACGGTTGTGCACGCTGATGCAGGGCTCGTAACTGGCCAGCGGTGAGAGGAGAGTGCGCGATCGTAAGCGGATAGTTCTAGTGGAGGGAGCGGGCGGGCGGGAGTTGAGGGTGGCCTGTCTGTGGCTCGGGTGGCTTGAGAGGTGTACACTAGCGCACATGCGGGGGCATAATAGTAGTCCCTTACCTCCCGGCATGCATCCCGCACCCTCGAGCGCAATCGAGCAGCGGAGAGCTGCATAGGCGGATGACCGCCTTTCCTCCTGGCCTTCCCTTCGCGGCTTTACCTCGTGGTGAGCCTCCTCTCCCTTTAAAGCAGGAGAGGATGTTGTGGCGAGGTGTGGGGGCCAATCCGACCATGCAGGTCGTTTCGTTGTGGTGGTTGCCATGGTCACGGGAATGGCGGCCATCTTCTGTATATTACGGACCTCGTGGCTCGTAATGGGGAATCCAACAGCTGATTCCTTCAACGGCGGGGCATCGGGTCTCACCAACAGTGTTGCAGCAAGTGTAGCTGCAGAATTACAGATGTCCCCTGCAGGGGGGCTGCAGAGAGGGATGACGGCCTTTCCTCCTGGCCTTATATACGCAGACCTTCCTCCCTATGCAGAAATGAAATGTGTACGCCAATCTAACTGGGTGTTCAACGTATAAAACCTCCCAATAGATGTTATATATGCAGACCTTCCTCCCTGTGCAGACATCAGATGTACACCCCAATCTAACTGGGTGTTCCATGTATACCCACACCTAATAGATGTTATACACAGCCCTTCCTCCCTATGCAGAAATTACATGTATACCTCAATCTAAATGGGTGTTTCACGTATATCCTCTTCTAATGTATGTTATATACACAGCCCATCCTCCCTATGCAGAAATTACATGTATACCCCAATCTAACTTGGTGTTCCATGTATATCCCCTTCTAATAGATCTTATATATGCAGAAATTACATGTATACCCCAATATAACGGGGTCCTAATAGATGTTATTTATTCAGCCCTTCCTCCCTATGCAGAAATAACATGTTTACCCAAATGTAATTGGCTTTTCCATGTATATCACCTCCTAATAGATGTTATATACTCAGCCTATCCTCCCTATGCAGAAATCACACGTATACCCAATCTGACAAGGCATCATGTTTACCTCCTCCTAATAGATGATATACACACAGCCCTTCCTCTCTATTTAGAAATCGCACGTATACCCAATGTAATTGAGTGTTCCATGTATACCCCCTCCTAATAAATGTTATATATTCAGCCCTTCCCCTATGCAGAAATGGCATATATACCCAAATCGAACCAGGTATTTCATATATACTCCCTTCTAATAGATGTTCAATATGCAGGCCTTCCTCCATTTGCAGAAATGACAGGTATATTCCAATCTAACCGGGTGTTCCATGCATACCGTCTTCTAGAAGATGTTATATACTCAGCCCTTCCTCCCTATGCAGAAATGGCACGTATACCACAATATAACAAGGGGTCAGGTATACCCCGCCCATAGGGAGGAAGGGGTGCACACGAGGTTTTTCGCAAGGAAGAGAGTAAGAAATGTCAACCTCATTGGTCAGAGGATTGTAGGATAGACCTCCTACCAAATATAATCCCCCTTTTAGTAGGATCTACATTCTATCTACTTCAGAAAAACAGCTCTGACGGCTACTTAAAAGAAAATCTGGAAAACGGTCTGATAAGGGAATCCACCTCGCCTTGAAGTGCCTTGCTGTTTTTTGTCTCTAAACGGGACACAGCAGAGCTACGTCCCTGTATTGATTACAGAGGTCTAAACCAAATAACTCATAAGGATAAATATACATTACCCCTTATTCAAGGTATTCTGGAAGACGTCAGGTGGGCTACTGTATTCACAAAACTTGACTTAAGAGGAGCATATCAGTTAGTCAGGATCAAAAAAAGTGACAAATGGAAAACGGCATTCAGAACACCATTTGGACATTATGAATACCGTGTAATGCCTTTTGGCCTTTCCAACACCTCCTCAGTATTTCAGAGATTTATGGGTCACCTATTCTCAGACCTTTTACATCATAATGTTATTGCGTATCTCGATGCTATTTTGATTTATTCCACCAATCGTGATGAACATCACCAAGATGTGAAAGAAGTCCTTTGTCACCTGCAGTGTAACATCTTAAAGACCAAGCCTGAAAAATGTATCTTTGGAGCTTCCTCAAGTCACTATTTAGGCTACGTTTTGTCTCCATTATGAATTGCTATGGACCATAGAAAAATACAAGCTGTTTTGGATTGGAAACTACCCAGAAACATAAAGAAGTTCAACAGTTCTTCGGTCTAGCTAATTTTTAAAGTCAATTTATTTCGAGCTTTTTCTACCAAGGTATTACCACTGATGGAACTCCATCAGAAAGGACATCTTTTTCTGTGGGATTCCAAGGTGGTTAATGCCTTTTCAACATTGAAAGAATGTTTCATCACTGCACATATTCTGATTCAACCAGACACTACATTACCCTTCATTCTTGTTTGTTTGTTTGTTTTATTTGCTTATATAGCGCACCGAACCCAGGGGTATCTGGGCGCTTTACTTAGGTACAAGGATTACAATAATATACATAGTACACAGATATAAAATGAAAATACAATGTAAATACACAGAGAATGTACAGAAATATACAAGTATTGTATTGTATTTATTAAGTTTATATTGCGCTCTACTCCAAAACGCTGCGAGTACACACAAATAGCAGGTTTAAGTCATAGATTAGGTAGCAGGATGTGATAGGTCACGTAGACCTATGGGAGAGGCGTACCTAGATTATGGGCATGGTCGAAGAGGGTGCCGAGTGATGGTTGAAGTTGAGTGTCATGAGTCTAATTCAACTGCAGGAATAGCCAGGATTTCACTTTGTTCCGGAAGGGGAGGAACAAAGGTTCAGACCTTAACATTGGGGGTAGCTTCTTCCAGGTCTTTCTGAAAGTACCGGGAAGCTAGAACCCCCTGCTTTGGTGACATTAAATTTCGGGATGTTGAGGCAGTGGGCATAGTTAGATCTCGTAGGTCTGGAGGGAACATTTCTGGAGAATTTGTTCATCAAGTATTTCAGGGCTGAGTTGTTGAGGCACTTATGTGTGATCATGAGTGTTCTGAAGGTAATCCTGTCTTGGATAGGGAGCCAGTTATTATTTCATCGGGTTTGAGAAATGTGGCTAGAGCGGGGGATATTGAGAGCAGACCTAAGAGCGTTATTTTGCAGGATTTGTAGCTTCTGGAGGTTTTTGCGAGGGTGATGCAGCAGTCAGAGGTCAGGAAGGGCTTGCAGGCATTTATGAGTTTTGATGTGTAGTCTGTTGAGGTGGCGGTGGCATTAATTTGTCTTTGGAGCGTTACTGCGGAGTCAAGATAAAAAACCTAAGGTTTTCACTTCCTTGTCAACCTTGATATGGTTGCCGTCAATATTGAAGGAGGTGTATTTAGGGCCTAACTTATTGAGTCTTAACTTGGTTTCGATGAGAGGAAGCTCAGTTTTGTTGTTGTTAAGACAAAGGCAGTGGTTGGCCATCCAAGCTCGTATTTTGCTGTAGATTTCATTTAGGAAGGTGGCATCTGATTGGTAGTTGCCTCACAGCGTGATGAGTATTTGCGTATCATCCGTGTAATTTGTGTATGATATGCTTAATTCATCTAGGTGGCCAAATAGGAGCCTGGTGAAAATACTGTAGCGGGTGGGGGATACACAGGAACGCTGGGCGACTCCACATGTGACAGGGGAAGGGGTGGCTGACGCAATGGGGGAGAAGACTCTCATAGATCTATCCACCAGTAAGGAATTGACTGACGCTGCCACTTTATCAGAAAAGGAGGCGGCTGTGGTGAGATGGTTGGTTAGGATAGTTTGGTCGACCAAGTCGAACGCTGCAGATAGGTCCAATAGTAGGAGTAGAGCAAGCTTTCTGTTGTCCCTAGCCTCATTCATTTGGATTTTCAGATCCAGGAGGGCTGTTTCAGTCCCATGTCTTGGTCTGAACCCAGATTGTTTGAGGCCTAGGAGATTATTGGTCTAAAGGTGCTTTTGGATCTGGATATATGCGGCCTTGTCTAAGATATTTAGGAGAAACGGCACAGTGGTGATGGGCCTGAAATTGGTCGGGATGTTAGGGTCTAGATTGGGTTTCTTGATGAGGGGCATGGCACAGGTGTCTTTGAGATTTTTGGGCACGGTGCAAGAGGCAAAGGATGCATTTATAAAGCAAGGGATAAAGGGGGCATATTCTTTTACTCCTTCTTTGATATGGGCGCTGGGCAAATGTCGCCTTGGCACTTGGATTGCTTGAGGCTTCTGAAAAATGGACTCAACCTCTAATGTGATGACTGGAGAGAATTCAAAGGGTTTGATTTGAGCAGAGGATGTGACATTTTGGGAGCTCAGAATAGGTTAATTGGTGTTATAAGCTTTGGCTGTGGTTGATCGGCTGATGTTTTTAGCTTCAATTTCGGATTGGAGTAGTGAGATTTTATTGAGCAGGCCATTTTGGATGATGAAACACCAGAGGACATCTTTCTTGCAGGAGTCCGGAGGGGTTATGGGAGATTCTAATTCTTTGCGAATGTTGAAGAGCTCCTTGGTACTAGATTTGGCGTTGGAGATTCTAATGTTATAGTTTGTCCTTTTTGTCTCTTGGATGGCTGATTTGTACAAAGATGAGGCAGTGATAAAGTTGTGCTTATTTTGACTAGATGTTTTTTTTTCCAGGACGCCTCAGCGTCTCTTTTGGCTTTGCGAAGAATTCTTAATTCAGGGGTGAACCACTTATTAAGGTGTGCTAGGGGTTTAACTTTCCTTAGTTTGAATGGGGCTAGTTTGTCAAGAGCCGCTAGTAAATTATGATTATATCGTTCCACCATTGAGAACGGGTTGGAATCAGGAGGCTGTTGTTGGTGGATGATGGGTTGAAGTAGCGGGAGCTTGCTTTCTAAGGTGATTAGACGGCTGTTCCTAGTTAGAGCAGGTGGGGCTTGGATAACCTTAGGTGGCATTTGGTTGGAGTTTGGTCCTTGAAACCAATGACTCAGACAGAGCTATAGGGGCCATCATTAAACAACTACAAAGAGACAGTGAAGAACATCCAGTATCATATTATCCAAAAACACAAACTGAATCAGAACAGAATTATTCTGTCTTAGGAAAAGAGCTTCTGGCCATGAAATTGGCATGTAAAGAATGGCATAATTTGTTACTAGGAGCACCAGAAACCATAGAAATCAGAACTGATTGTAGGAACTCCAGATAAGCCCTTTGGGCTCATTATTTTTCTCAGTATCGTTTTACCTTAACATACCTTCTTGGATCAAAGAATTTCATCGCTGATACCCTATCCCGATGGAGTCAAGAAAACAATGTCTAGCAATATCCTCATGAAAAATTACTACCACATGCTACCTTTATCTATACCATTGATTCAACTCTTCAAAGTCTGATATGATATGATATGATAAGGCATTTGTAACGCGCCTATACCCAAGTGTTTCAAGGCGCGACGAGGCAGGGAGGGGGGAACAAGGGGGAAAGACAGACAACGATCCTACTAGGCCAGGTGTCATTCAGATCGCGCAAGTGCAGGGGTAGGGGGAAGGGAAAAAGTGCAAGGGGAGAGGGGGAAGTGCTGAACAGGGTAAGTAGAATAAAAAATAAATAAATAAATAGGGCCAGCTGGTAGCAAGTGCAAGGTAAGTGCAGACAAGTGCTGGGAGGGGGGGGGGCTGTAGGGATGCAGAGACAGTCCCACAGTGCAGGGGTTGCCAGGGAGGCAGTGCAAGTGTAGAGTGGCTGGGCCAAGGACCGAGGTCGGTGAGAGTGGCCCAGGTGCAGGTTCAGTGCAGTTTCAATGAAGAATTTAGCAGGGGAGAGGGAGAGAGAAAGCAGAAGCAAAGAGGAAGGTTTTGAGGTGCTTCCGGAACCGAAGATGGTTCACTCTACACTTCATTCAAAACCTCCAACACAAGAATTTTGCAAGAAATGCTCCATGAAATATAAAGACGGTCTCCTACTGAGGGCAGTACAAATCTACATTCGATGGCTTCAATCAGGACCAAATTGTTTGCTTTATTTCATGATACTCCAATAGGTGGAAAAAGAGGAATCAAAACCACTAATGAAGCATTCCGTGACGTGACAATTCTGGTGGCCAAGTGTTAAGATACAGTATAATATTTACAAACCTGTAGTCTTTGTGCACAGATGAAGAATCCAAGACAATGTCCAGCTGGTAAACATCTACAGCCAACAGTAGCCTCCAGGCCATGGCAGATTATCTGTACTGATTTCATCGTTGATCCTCCCCCATCAAATGGAAAAACAGCCATCATGATCACGGTGGACACATTCACCAAAATGGGTCATTTTACTCCCTCGAAAAATTGGCTTCCACACCACAAATGTCTGAAATCTTTCTGCAAGAAATATTTCATCTACATCGCCTGCCTGAAAATATTATTACGGACCGGGTTCCTCAATTTACATCCAAATTCTGGTCTGCACTATTCAAGACAATACGTATTTAACGCTGCTTGTTTTATGGCTATAACCCTCTAACTAATTAACAGACAGAAAGGGTTAACCAAACCCTGGAACAATACCTCCAATGTTTTGTTACCGATACTCAAGACAACTGGTCCACCCTTATACGTAGAGCAACATTTTCCTAATCATAATCTAACCGGGTGTTCCATGTTTACCCCTCCTATGAGATGTTATGTATGCAGCCTTTGCTCCCTATGCAGAAATCCCTTGTGTACCACAATCTAACCGGGTGTACCATGTATACCCCCTCCTAATAGATGTTCTATATGCAGCCCTTCCTCCTTATGCAGAAATAACATGTTTACCCAAGTATAACCAGGTTTTCCATATATACACCCCCCTAATAGATGTTACATATACAGCCCTTCCTCCCTATGCAGAAATGACATTTATGTCTGAATCTAACCATGTTTTCCAATATATCCTCTGCTAATAGATGTTATATACACAGCCCTTCCTCCCTATTCAGAAATGACATATGTACCCCAATCTAACCGGGTGTTCCATGCATACCCCCTCTTAATAGAAGTTATGTATGCAGCCCTTTCTCCCTATACAGAAATCACACATATAACCCACTCTAGCTGGCTGTTTCTTGTATACCCCTCCTAATAGATGTTATATATGCAACACTTCCTCCCTATGTAGAAATTGCATTTGTACCCCAGTCTAACCGGATGTTTCAATACACCTTCTTCTAATACATGTTATATATGCATCCCTTCCTCCCTATGCAGAAATGACATGTGTACCCCAATCTAACTGGGTGTTCCATGTATGTCCCCCTCCAAATAGATGTTATATATGCAGCCCTTCCTCCCTACGCAGAAATCAAACGTATACCCACTCTAACAAGGGGTCATGTATACCCCCTCCTAATCGATGTTATATATGCAGCCCTTTCTCGCTATGCAGAAATGGCATGTATACCCCAATCTTACCAGGTATTCCATGTACACCTCCTCCTAATAGATGTTATATCTGTAGCTCTTCCTCCCTACGCAGAAATCACATGTATACCCATAACCAGGTGTTCCATGTATACCCCCTCCTAATAGAAGTTATATATGCAGCCCTTCCTCCCTATGCAGTAATGACATGTGTACCTCAATCTAACCGCGTGCTCCAATGTACCCTCTCCTAATAGATGTTATATGTGCATCCCTTCTTCCCTATGCAGAAATCACACATATACCGCAATCTAACGAGGGGTCATGTATAACCCCTCCTAATAGATTCTTTATATGCAGCCCATTCTCCCTATGTAGAAACGACATGAATATCCCAATCTAACAAGGCATTCCATGTACACCTCCTCCTAATAAATGTTGTACTTTCAACCCTTCCTCCCTATCCTTAAATTACATGTAAAGCCCCTAACCAGGTGTTACATGTTTACCCCCTCCTAATAGATGTTATATATGCAGCCCTTCCTTCCAATGCAGGAATCACACGTATACCCAATCAAACAAGACATCATGTATGCCCCTCCTAACGGATGTTATATACTCCACCCTTCCTCCCCATGCAGAAATGAAATGTGTACCCCATTCTGGCTATGTGTTCCATGTACACCTCCTTCTAATAGATGTTACGTGTGTGCAGCTCTTCGTCCATATGCAGAAATGACATGTGCAGCCCAATCTAACCAGTTTGCATGTATTGTGTGTACAACCTCTTTCCACCACAATAAGGAGGTTATATGTATTTGTGTGTACACGATCAAAAACCCATCTGTCTTGGTATACCTCAGTATTTCGTCACCTTTGACTGTACACATTGTTTAGTTTTGGCTACTAGATTGTGCTGTAAGTGTTGTCTATAAGCTGAAACTATTTTGATGGAAAATGAAGAAAGGAGTGAGACAGGATGCCGGGAGGGATAGACCACTGATAATGAATCCACACACCTGGTTTGTTATGCTGTCAGACATAGATATATGTACATGTTTTCCTGCATCCATGATAATGTATTTGACTGTTGGAAGTCGTTGAGCATGGTTGACACAACTATGAAAGCATGTAGTAACACTGGAGGTATCATACATTACTGTATATCTATGTCTGACAGCAAAACAAACCAAGTGTATGCATTCATTATCTGTTCTGATTTCTCTCTTCTATTTGTTGTCCCCCTTCTTTTGGTATGTTGGTTTGTCCTTATGTGATGACTTTTTGTACAATGACTGTTGGTTCATTTATGTGGTTCTGGTTTTGCTTATTGTCTGTGTTCTATTGTATATTTTTCAATTATTTGTCCGACAAATGTTGCCTCTGGTAAGGTTGTATATTGTGGGTTATGCCCACTTTCTTATTGTGAATATGGATTTCATTTGCGATATTGGTAGATTGAACTTTAAGCCCTGATGAAGACTTGTTATAAATCGAAACACTTGTCAGCATTTTTGTTTTGAAGATCATCAAACAACTGTTTGATTTGTGAACATGACTTCCCTTGTTGTGTTTTTTTTTACAAAAAGGGAATTGAAATAATATTGTTACCTTAACTAACTCATTCATTATAGGTTATTTTTCGATTGCATTTGGGAGTTGAGGAGCGCATTGAGTTGAGTTGCATTGGTGCAACTTTGTCATATATGGCCTAGGGCTTAGGTCATTGATCTCAACCATGCCAGCACCCTCCTACTTTTGAAATTTGATCATTTAAGTATTTTGTGCTTTTATTAGAAATTGGGAGGTAGCTGGACACAATAACAGTGCACTTCAGTTTACTAAAGTAACGTATCCCATTTCTATTTAACTACACTGGATACATATATAAAAGTGCATGATCACGTCAACTTTGCCGCACACCCAGTCACAAATATGGCACGCTCAACATGAACCCCTCTTCATCGCTGGGACCTTTCCTAGCCACCCCAACACAGGTATGAATCCTGGCAGGGCTGTTTCATCCTTTCATCCTCATGATGACGATGCTTTGAATAGCATTACATTTGGTGGTAATATTAAAATAATACCTACATATAAAAAACATTATATTATGTTTAATAGCTGTGAGAATGTTTAAGCCACGAGTCTGCTTGTGGTTGTATCAGAATTCAGGCACCTGTCTGCCACTCGAGGATGCCACCTGAAGCCCAGAGCAAAGGTTTTTGACCTAACAGACCAGAAGTAAGAGAGAGGGAGACAGGGAGGGAGGCTTTGCTCAAACAGACTCTCTGTGGCCTTGCTGGCAAAGCAGGAAATCACACACAGTAACCAAGCAGCCACAAAGCCAATATCTGGCGATTTCGGTGGTGGTCACTCCGTCGTAAAATCTAGTGGACAAAGCGGCTAGAGATCACACGTATTGACTGGTAAGCAGGTTTAAAGCGTGCACCAACCAGAAAGCTTACAGGACTGGCATCGTGCATAATTGGTATTGTAAACATTGTTTTTAACTACAATTGAATCAAGAATAAAAAATTAAAAAAAATGCTATTTAAAAAATGAAATAACAATCAGCTGCACCTGGTGAATGACAGACTACCTGCATACCTGCAAAAAGGTACTTTATTCCCAAAGAGATTACACATTGAATCCCAAGGCAGCCATTTTAGAATTATTCTTCGCCACTCTGCAGCAATCATTACACAGTAGCAGATTTTTCGCTTCTCACCCTCTGCCCAGACTTGGGTCCTGAGCCTGCTGTGCCTCCAGACCCAGGTTATACCTCACTGACGAAACCCAATGAGAACAAAACATGTCTGGGATTGTTTCTGACATCATGCAGAAGGGGTGTGACCTGACAAGGTTTGACCAATCCACTCCTTGAGGGGTGGGACCAGACCTGATTTCTATATGGTCTTTCCTCTACTATAATGCCATGGCAGGCTGAAAAACGATGGTCTGCAGGCTTGCCCTGAGCAAAGCCAGAAGTTGTGATTAACTCTAAGCCTTACCGCGATCGACCTTCAGAGTGGCATCTATGACACACCCTAGACAGCCTCTATCATGTTTTAGTGCACTGTGCCATAGCATACAAGAACACCAATTTGTTTTTCAGTCTGAACCCCCGCCCACAGAGGCAGATCTACCTAAAATGTCTGGGAAATATCCTCTGAGCAAAAATGCCAACATCAACCTCAGACCCATGCTTCTGCCTCATTGGGTATTTGGAGTGAGAGGTAACTCCCTCTCTTGGCAGTGAGAGCAAGTGGCCCACGTCTGGGCTCGCCTACTCACACAGAGTGCACTTCAATTGTGCGTATCAAAATATGCACACCTTCTACCTGAGGTGAAGCCTTGAGCTCATCCCACACCACCATACGTGAGTTAAGGCTACTTTGATGAGGGGTTTGGCTTTCTTACGTCTGTGAACCCCCACATAGACTGTTGTGGGGGCATAGCTAACGTGCCAAGATTCCACCCACTCCGAATATCCTGCCAGCTGTGTTCTTACCCTACATAAGCAGGAATGGCATCTGCATGCCCGTTTAACCAGGCGTTACATGTCCCCTTACACTCCCCTTCACAGGTGTTACTTGTCCCCTTCCCCCTATCTGGTTAAACTCGGTCCTTACCCACACATTGGCCATCATGCTGGGTTGCACCATGGTTTGGCTGGTGTACTCCGCTGGGTGTTGATGCCAGCTGTGCATCTATCAGTGCTCAGGGACCACCAGCGACCACCTTCTCTTCTCTTGCGATTCTGTGAGCAGCTACTCTAGGCCAGAATGTGCTACTTTGCAAACCTGCTCTCCGCTGTCTTCATTTCTACCTCTTCACCCTGGGCTCTTTTCTCTCTCTCTCTCTCTCTCTCTCTCTCTCTCTCTCTCTCTCTCTCTCTCTCTCTCTTTTCTCTCTCTCTCTCTCTCTTTTCTCTCTCTCTCTCTCTCTCACTTTCCCACCCTCGTCTTTCCATCCTCTCCTTCGCACTGTTTTACACCCTCCTCTAGCTCTTCTCTGTATGTCTCCTCATACTTCCCCTACTCCAGCAGTCCTCTTTGTCTCCCAAATTCCTCAATACCACCCCACCCACTCCCTCTTATCTCCGTCCTCTTCCCCCTGACTCTCTTTCTCTCTCTCTACCTCCCTCTCCCTGTCTTTATCTCTTTCACTCTCTCGTTCTCCCTCTCTTTCTCCCTCTCTCTCTCTCGCTCTGTTTCCCCCCTCTCTCTGTCGCTCTCTCTCTCCCTCCTCTCTCTCTTTTTCACTCTTTCTCTCCCCCCTCTCCCTGCCTCTCTCTTTGTCTCTCTCTGTCTCTCTGTCTTTCTCTCTCTCACCCTTCTCTCCTCCCCTCTCTCTCCATGTCTTTATCTCTTTCACTCTCTCTTTCTCCCTCTCTCTCTGTCTCCCCTCTCTCTCTCTCTCTCTCTCTCTCTCTCTCTCCCTCTCTCTCTCCCTCTCTGCCTGTCTTTCTCTCTCTCAGTCTCCCTGTCGCTATCGCTCTCTCGCGTGAGTTCACTGTCCCCAAGATGGGTTAAGTTGTTGCTCCTTGAAGGCATTGGGCCATATTCCTGAGCCTGTAAAGGTTTTAATAATATCCGCCTTAAGCCTTATGTGTCTGTCTCTGCCACTTGTCACCATTAACCTGCTGAACTTACCTGACAATCCCGAGACACTCGCTGCAAGAGTGCATTCTCTGCTCCAGGCTGCACACTGCTCTCTTGGTACACGCCTTTCTCTTCAAAAATAGTTCAAATTGCTTTGTGAGCATTTACTTTTTCATTTCTCAGAGCCATGGAGATATTCCTGCCGAGACAACTTCAAGATGATGGATGAATACACGTCTAAAGACGACAGAGGAGAGGATACACAATGCGCCAGGGACAGAGGGAGGTGATAAGGCTGTGTCAGACACAACAACACATGCAGGCAGTCCCACGCAACGCTGTGTACAAAGGCTGGTCCTCTGGCGACCCCACAGCTAGTGCACGAGTCACGCAACACATATGCGGTATGGGCGACCATGAGATGCTAGGTGGGGGTTTGGGGGGGGACTTAAGGGTGAGAATCCCTGGAGGCTTAGCACGTTTTAGCTGAGCTCTCACTGCACCTCATATGAATCAAGAGGAACACGTCTGATTGAAATAGTGTGTGGCTAACATTTTGGTAGCACAGGCCAATCTCGATTCCCTAACCTCACTTGAGGGGCCTAGATGGTGACGGAATCAGCAGCAAGAATGTATTACGCAGAGCAAGATGTAAGGACCTAGGCAGGAGTGTGCATGCAACATTGCACGTGGGTTATCGAGTTTAGACGGCACATTGAAATGATCAAAAGTCATATTTATCTTTCTCAAGTGCACACAAGACACGAAGTGCATTCAATGAGGAGTGGTCTTCCTTGGGCTTGTCCCTCACTTAGGCAGGCAAGATGAAGGCTCTGGAGTGACTACCGGGTTGGCGTCAAGTGGGATGTCTCTTGATAATCACTGGTTTCACAAACGCCATATTCTTACAGAAGGCATCATGGAGAGTATTCTAGGGGGCAGGTTTACTAGCCACCTTCACTTGAAGCCCATAGCGGCCTAGATTTCCATAGGGCCTTTGCCAATCTCTTTGTCTTGGATTTCCAGCTGAACACAGCCAGGTGAAGCTGTGTGAGGAAGTTTTAGGTCCCAACTCAGATCATCAAGCGCTTGGGCTCTGGGATTTCAGATGCACTCGACTACCTCTGAGAGAGGGCAGCTATTCCCAGAAGCGTAAAGCATTGCATGCTCTTCTCTTGCAGGTAGACCAGTGACCAGTGTCGCAAAACAACATTTGATATCCTCTGCAGTGACGCGCCAATACGTCAGCTCATGCTCAGGAAGAAACGTGGCAGAGGCAGTGGGTTCTCTGGGGGTTTTCCGGAGATCCATGCACTGAACGAGCCTTCCATTGGTTCCCGCAACTGCTTATGTTCTCACAGGTGGTGTGCCTTTCTCGTGCCCAACTTCTGGAAACATTGGCATTGGGCAGGTGAGAGGTATGCGATATCTGAACCCCAAGAGTCACTGGTCACTGATCCATGGGATCAAAGAGTATCAGCCAACCGGCATCACCCATGATCAAGTATGAAAAAAGTCACCTATGGACCAGAAGGGAGAGTATTTTCATTCTGCCACCTGCCATGTTGGCAGCCACACACACACTGCATTATTTGAACACATTTCTTAATGTTTGGGGTATTGGACACTTTGGGTGTTAAAAGCTTTTTTTGATCGTCTGCTTTGAATTTGAGAAAATGTATACCTAATGTGAAATGTTGTCCATGAGTTGTAGGTTTTATGATTAGGACACAGATAATAGATAACTATGCAATATTAGATAATTAATATAAGACATTAGATAACAGATATTAGATCACTTTTATTAGTTAACTGTCAGCTATTAAGTCACTGATATTAGATATCAGATCACTGTTATTTGATCACTACGGGATATTGGATTACTGATTTTAGATCACTATGGGATATTACATCTCTGATATTTGGTAGTAGATCCCTCATATTAGATCACTGTGGGCTATTCGATCACTGACATTAGATATTAGATCAGTAATATTATATCACAATTATTAGATCACATGGGGTATTCAATTACTGATATTAGATTGCTCTGGAGATATTTGATGTTAGATATTCAATTATTGTGGGAAATTAGGTCACTGATGTTTGATCACTGATGTTCATATATTGTAGGATATTAAATCGCCAAGTTTAGATCACTGTGGGTTATTAGATCAAATATATCAATCACTGATAATACGTATTAGGGTAGTAGAGTTCAGATATTAGATCACTGTGCGATATATGATCTCTGCCATTAGAAATCAAGTCAATGGTATTAGATCAGTGTGGTATATTAGATCACTTGTATGAGTTATTGGATCAATGATATTTGATCACTTTGGGATACAAGATCACTGATTTTAGATCAATGTGGGTATTAGATCTCTGTTAGGTATTAGATAGCTGATATTAGATACCAGTGGGATAATAGATCACTGATGTTAGATCGTCCAGGGGATATTAGATCACTGTGTTTGATCCCTGATGTAGGCACTTGATATTTGATCGCTAATGTTACGTAACTGTAGGGTATTATACCTCATATATGTGGTATTAGATCATTGATTGTTGATCATTGTGGGAAATCAGATCCCTGATATTGGGTTACACAGGGGACATTAGATCACTGGTGTTCACTATTAGATCACTGTGGGCTATTAGATCAATAACATTAGATACTAGATCACCAATATTAGATTACTGATATTAGATCACTGGGGGTATTGGACCACTGAAATTAAATATGAGATCACTGATATTTGATCACTGTTGGATATGAGCTGACTGACGTTAGATCACTTTGGAGATTTTAGATAACTGAAGTTAGATATTAGATCATCTTGGCAAATGAGGTTTGATCACTGATGGTAGATAACTGTGGGATACTAGATGACCAATTGTAGATCACTGTGCAATATTGAATCTGATATTCTGTATTATATCACTGGTATTAGATCACTGATAACAGATATTAGGATGGTAGATTCCAGATATTAGAACACTATGGGATATAAGGTCACCGATATTAGAAATTAGATCAATGGTATTGGATAACTGTGGTGTAATAGATCACTGATATTAGATATTGGATTAATGATATTTGATTACTGTGGGATAGTAAATCACTGGGGGCTATTAGGTTACTGATTTTATATCAACTGGGGATATTAGATCAGTTTTATTTGAACACTGATGTAGGCATTTTGATATTTTATAACTGATTCGGATCACTGAAATAACTGATCACTGATTTTAGATCACTATGGGGGTATTTGATCTCAGATATTTAGTATTAGATCACTGACATTAGATCATCATGGGATATTAGATCCCTGGTGTTGGGTTACATGGGGATATTAGATCACTGATGTTGGATCACTGTGGGATATTGGATCAGTGATATTAAATCACTGATGTTTAGACCACTGTGGAACTTGGCCAAGTCAACTGCTCTTCCAGCTTCATATTTGCACAGGAGTATCGTGGAGTATCAATCACTGATAATACGTAATTGGGGAAAATGCTGAAAGATAAGTGGAGAGAACATATAATGCGGATGAAATAATACAGAAAATTGACAAACAGAATCTTAAAAGAAAGTTAATGTTTTGCATTACCTTTTTATAACAATTAACAGGACGTTTAAAAAAAAAATCATAACGAAAGGAAATTTCATTTGTTTTTCTCCAAAAAGTTTGTTCTTGCTTTTTGTGAGCCTCTTTCGTGACCAAATATGCAGTCAATAGGAAGGGATCAAGGATAAAGTGCAAAAAAGTTACAATCACTTAAAACCTCCAGTCATGCAGAGCTGCTTAAACATGGTTACAAATAATATGGCCTGCCAGATGTTTCTAACTCCCAGGATCCTTTGCAATTGACTATGCTGGGTATGAATCGCAGGCATTGATGTGCACTACATTTGGGGTACATATATTGAGTAACCATGCTCTCGAAGAACCATAAAGAATGTCACCTTCCCAAGCAGACAGTGCCTAGATCTTCAGGAACATTCCAATAGTCTCCCACCCAATGCATACAAAAGAAATAAGTAAAAATGTACACACTTAAATTTTAAACCAAGACTGAGGCATCGAATATATAAAGAGCCTGGTCCAAAGACCAATTGCTCATAAACATCTAGAGGAAAAAGGTTGCCTACTTCCCAAGCTCAAAGAATCACCACGTCACGAAACAGGCCAGCAGGAACAGAGTGGTGATTGATGCACAGCCAATGTTGAAAGCTCACTCACCCAGTGGAGAGTCCTCCATTAATGACAGTTAAATACACCTCCCAGCCTTCACAGGGCTTGCAGGTGTGATGGATCTGGTGACTCTCTGTATGGATACCCATCCATGATGCAGTAGGATGTTATGATGAATTTTAGGGAAGCGCCAAGAGCTTATCAGATCCAGTCGCATATCCAGGAGGAGAGCGTTCTTGTCATCTGCCCCGGGCAGAGATAATTCCAGAGCTTAGATGTGGGAAGGCCGTATTATTAGCAATGCTCAGTGACATGTTTCATGGACGGAATTCCAGCCTTGAACAACTCTTATCCCAGGATCCTCTTACCCACCCTCAGAAGGATAAACTAACTTTATTAGACGGGTGCCAGTGGATCAAGATGAAAAATCAGCTTTAGCTCCTGACTCTGGATATGGAAGACCCATCTGGTGAAGCTTAGTGTGCCGAAAGCGCTCGGCCTATATCTCGCATTCTCCCTAAAATACCCCAATTCTAAGGATTTTTTCGATGACGACTTCCCTTCAATGTCCACCCTTCCAACAATCTGTAATACGCTATTTTTTCTCCAATAGCACATTTGCTGCCACACACATGCGCGATGGTGGGCCGTCAGATGCGGGAAGTCAAAGACACCTTTACCGAATGACGAGTTTTGGTTCTCTGTCTACAATTATGCCTTGGCCACTGGCCTCCAAGCAAAGTCTAGAACCATGTTTTCTAGGCACTGTAAGAAGCGTTCATGCAGGACAAATATAGCATACGAAAAACATTAAGTAATCAAGGCATTATTGTGTATTCTGGCCTACCTGAGAAGATTTAGCTGAGACCACCTCACAAGTTCTAACTTAATTCATTTGATATCTTTCTTAATGTTTACCTTGGAATTGGTGACGCCATCATACACCATCCATTTTTTTTCCAACCGGAAAGGTAAGTGCTCCTAGCATCATCTATAGAGTTGAGGGTCTATGGACTGCTTTTTCTGGACCTCCCTCAGAAAAGAGGCCTCACAGGAAAGGCCAGCTATAGAATCCTGCCAATGGGGAAGAGGGTGCAGGAGGGCAGCACATGCCTGACAGAAGGCAGAGGGGGATGAGGATAGCAGTGCTGGCGGGGCAAGCAGGTAAGTGTTTGCTGAGGGTTTTTGAGGGCTGGAGGAGGCGGATGCTGGAAAGCCTTGACCTGGTGGGTTAGACATGGAAGGCTGGGACAGGAGGATGGTACGACAGAGAGGGGTGGCCTGGTGGAGGCACCTCATGGTGGAGTTGGGAGGGGTCAAAGGAAAAATGGTTGTATTTGCGTCTAATTTGCGATACTGCCAAAACAAAGTGGCCTTTTTTCAGAGTGACCTCAAACAGGGGCCACATTTGCACGTAGAACTGCCTATTTTACTCTCTTGACAGCGCTGCTGATTGACCCTTACCCCAGACCACCCTATACCCAGAAATGTATTTATTTAATTGTTTTTTTATAACGCGCCTAACCCCATACCTGAGTTGGGTTTCTAAGCGTGGACAGGGATTCAAACCTCTGTTCCTTTGCGTGGTCTTGCTGCCAAGACCAGCAGCGTTGCCCCTGTGATATCCTCCGTTCACAAATCAGGCGAAAGCAGCCGGTCTGTGACGCCTCATTGATATGGACTGTCATCTGCCAATAGGCTAGGGAAATCTTTATCCCCTGATTAGTCCAGTTGTACAATTAATGACTCTGGCATGCTTTTAAAGAGCAGCCGCAATAAAGGGCCATCTTGCTTCGTGACCCTGCACAGGTTGATAACTTAAGATAATCTACAGGTACTGGAGAGGGTAAGGGCCCTTTTGAGTATGTCCATGGTCCAACAAATATATATATTGACCCCATTTTCCCCTTTCACATTTTCCATTCTTGAACTGCCCTATTCTAGATAATTATTAGGATATTTTCCCCTGGGACTGTGTCCTGGACACGCTTAGAAGGTACCGAAGGAATATTAGCACTTATAATCCCTTACTGACCTCCTCTCAGTCAATCAAAATGCCCAGACTGCAGCCAATAACTACTGGCATTGTATTCTGTTATGTTAAGAAATTTGTAATGCACACCTGGTACCCAGAGGCTGATGGGCGCAGACTAACAAACATGAAACAGAACTACATATACATCAAGAGCTAAAGCAGTCCTTGGTTAATACTGACACAGGTCTACATGAAGAGCAGTGTTTTCAGCTTTTTAAATAAAAGCTCTGTTGAAGCCAGAGTTCTTATGTGAGTAGGGAGGGCATTCCAAACTGTAGGAGCCGCAACTTCAAAGGACCCTTGTCTTGTGTCGAGGAACCACGAGTATGTTCGAGTTGTCTGATCTCAATGACCTTCCCTTGTCTTTCATGATTATGGCTTCCTTCAGATACAATGGCATTGGACCAACAATGCATTTGTGAGTTATCAGAAGGAGCCTGAACTGAATTCTTGCTCCAACTGGTAACCAGTGGAGACTCCTTCTGGCCTCCGAGACATGATCTCTTTTTCTCAATCCCTTTACTACTCTTACTGCCCCATTTTGGATGACCTGAAGGCGATGAATCTCCGACTGAGGAATGCCCACCAAGAGACTACAGCCATAGTCTAATTTTGAGCCAATAATGGCTCTAGCCAAGGTTTCTGAGTTTTTTTCAGAAATAAATGGGCGAAGATGGCGAAAGAGTTTGAGGAAATAGGAGGCTGATGAGACAAGACTATTCACCGGTGCCTTCATGTTTAAGTGTCTATCCAGACATACGCCCAGCGTCTTAACCTTGGACAGTGTATTAATAACACAATTGTCCAGGTTAATGTTCTTATATTCCTCGCCTAGTTTGTCCAGTTTGTTTGGCGACCCTACCGGAAGGCACTCCATTTTGGCACTATTCAGGGCCAGTCCGTTAGCTACCATCCAATTTTGGATCTTCGCACAGATTCTATTAATGGAGGCTTCATCCTTTTGATGTATTCCTGAAATAGGAAGGATGCATTGTTCTAATGATTTTGACTTCAGGATGAGACACGGAAACCACACAGCACTACAAACACATAAATAAACAAATAAATAGAGGTTACTGCTTGCCCGCACAAGTATGTTCAATTTAGCAGGAAACACAAGAACATTGTGTCACCTAGGCCGTAGAAACTATGCAACAGAGCCCGGACCACACACGTCAGGAAAACATGTGCACCATTTCTTTCAACTCTCCTGCCTGCAAAACAGGACACTCCCTCTCTGGGGGGATTTTTTTTTCTTCGCTTCACCTTCAACTTCACAGGCAACATGCAATTTAATGGGTATTAGCCGATTTGACCTAAAACAATTGACCTTGACCAATTTGATCGAATTTTGCACGGGTGACTTGTCTTTGGTCAATTTGGTCGCATATATTGCAAAATACCAACTCTGGAGAGCAAGGGTTGTGGGGGTGTCCCCAGTTCCACATGTTTGATATTTTGCAATTTTGGGGGTGCTGGCATGTCCACCACTTCCTTAAAATTCGAGGCGGGGGACAAAAAAAACAAACAAACCAAAAAAATGAATGTGTGTTTAAATTGGGCCCCGAGCAAATAAATTGCGGTCAGTCTGCTGCAATAAACAAAAAAATCAGTCAAAGACACTCAAACCCTATAATGCCCTGTAATGCCCCAGAGTGAAAGCTTAATCATGGATAAAAGGACTTCTGCTTCCCACATAGAAACCCTTTGCTTTTCCAGTTTACTTAATGCACGCTGACTTTAAAAATGGTTCCTGGTAAACCAAGTGTAAAGTTATAATGCTTACCAAAGAAGCCTAAACTTGCTATTTAAATGCTGCAAAATAAAACAACATTCCGTTTCTTACCACGTTTCCTTCTTTTATTTGCCTATCGATTAAACAAACGCTTCTCCTTAAACACACCTCCAAAATCTATATTGCTATTAACACTATATGATAATGGCCTTATAGAATGAATGATCCCTTATGGCTTTCGGCTTCAATTTAGGCCATGATCTAGGGAAGGTCATTATCCCACGATAATGGCACCCCTCCTTAGGACTATAAGGCAATATTGGCCTTGGTCTGCCACTGGTTAATTCAATAAATATCTTTTAAGTGTGATTTCCTCTGTGTTTCCATGGTGATGTGTTTCACTAAGCCTCCTACCACAATGACCAACTTGTGTGTTTGCAAATGTTGCTGTGTGCTTTGCACCCTGAATAATGCTTCCATTGTTCCTTTGCTTATGCTTTCACTGCCCTGGCCGCTTGCCTGTGAACACCCGCATTACACAGGAACCCTGTGGTTAAAAAAATAGAACAAAACCCTGTGGTTTTGAAGACTATAAAATGAGAGCTGCTGTATTGCCTAATCTGCGATAAGGCTCGCATCGCCAGACAATAAACACGCAAAATAAATCTTGCTCGTGCTAATGATGTCAGCAGAGTAGCCCTAGACAACGCCTGCAAAACTGCAGGGACCCCAGGAGCTGGGGAGTGAAACCGGGCCCTGCCCTGCT